>NW_020884926.1:1133390-1148593 GCF_003945725.1 Corapipo altera
CCCCCCCAGCAATCTTCCCAAAAGTTCCCAGAGTCCCACAGCTGGCTGGGGAAAAACGCAGTAAGTGACAAACCAACCCACCAACTTAATATATTTCAAATGTTACCCCATAAAAGGCCTCCATCAGGTGGTCTGCAGGCTTTCAAACAGGTAATAAGGAAAACTAACACTTTTTCTGAATAAAGTCGTGGTGTCTGGGGGGAGAAGTTCAAGGTTGCACTCCCAAAAAAAAGAAAGTCCATTTTGCTCCCCTCTCCAGCATCCATCTGCCCCATCTCCAGCAGTGCAGCTGAGAGCACTCTCCAGACACGAGCAGCTCCATGGCCAGGACACCTCCTGATGCCACACACACATAAATTCACTGGTTGTGTTAAAAAGCAATACTTGAGTCACTTTATAAACACTTCTAGCCAGTGAAAACCAGCTGTGAATTGCAAACCTAATGTATTGTAGGCTGGGACATTTCTATAAACTCCAACTCTCAAGGGAACATACAGGGATTAAATAATAGTCTTATGGTCATTAAAGCCTCGCTCTTTGTCCATGCATTGGGTTTTCTTGCAGTAACTGGTATTTTATTACACATCAGTTGCCCCAGACAATTGATTATCTATCATGATCACGGGAGGTGAGGAAGGGTTGTTTGACTACAGCTATTAAAGTTCCATCAGATTTGTTCAAAAGGGAATCATTACTCCACTGCTTTTTTAGTTTCTCTTCACTCTCCCTCAGTCACAAGAACCCCCATTTTCATCAGGGATCACGGGCACAGGGCAGGATCTCCACTGACTGAGGTGTCCCAGGCTGGATTCCCCAAGGATCCACCCCCCCAGCTGGTTCTTTGCCAGCCTCGGATCTGCCAGAAATATTTGTTTATAATCAATAACCTAATTATGAAAAAACAAACAAACAAACCAACATCATACTACCAATAGTTTATATTTTTAGAAGGCAAACCACAACAAAACCCACCTTTGTTATTTACCAGGCAATAGAAACTCAATGAAAGCAACTCCTGGACTGGGAAGACGTCCCTGAACTGGAAGGGCCCTGGAATCCAGGCTGGCACACACTGGGGGCACTGGGGCTGGGTGCTCTGACCCACAGCCTCTGCAAGGGCTGTCCCAAAGACACACAGAGAATTCTGGAGGCTAAAATAAGCCACAGTAATGTAGGAACTGACTGCAGGCATCTCCAGAAAAGGGCAATGGTTCTCTGTGAGCAGAGTGGGAGCCCTGTCTCAGCCCTTTCCAGGTGATTGTTGTCAGCACTGCCTGTCCCACCCCCAGCCCAGGAGGGAGAACCTGCCCCAGCAGGGCCTGGAAACCCAGCTCGGGCACATCACTGCAAGGGTTTAGCAAACACAGCCCATTCCTCTTAAATCATGTGAGGTCTGTGGAGTGGAGTCAAGTCCTTGAAAGAGTGACTATTCCAGACATACAGACAAAATAAACAGCCCCACAGCCCAAACAGCCTGCACAATTAGACTAAATTGTTGATCATTCCAACGGCCTGAAAAGAATAGACGATGAAGAAACATCTGTGTAAATTAAAACGGATCCTAGGAGCCAGAGGAGCCTCACTTGAGATTCCAGGATGCTCTATAAACACTCCCAGCAGAGCTCCCCGAGCTGGGACCAGTCACAGTTTCAAGTGTTCCCAATTACAGCAGGGTAGCAAAAGGCTTCTAGAACCAGGTTTTGGGAGAAGCCAATGTTTCTGCCCCAGCCCAACGGGCTCAGCTGGAGGGAAGGAGTGCACAGCTCACGTTGGAACAGGGAGAGGGCAGAGCAGATATTATTATTATTTCTACTGCATAGCTGAGGTGCTTTGGAATTCATCTTTAAAACAAGTAGCAGGAAAAAAAAAATCCAGACTCCAGAAATGCGGCTGTGCCGTCACTTCTGTTCTTTCCCAAATAGGAACAACCTGATTTTATGAAGTATCTATTGCAGAAGATGTTTGGGGCACAATCTCCCAGCCCATGGAAGGATCCCTGCAGGGGCTGATCCCGGTGAACTGAGAGGCTGAGCCAAGTGAAGGAAGTTGGTGTGGATTGCTCTGATATCCCTGTATTTGGCATTACAATAAAACAATCAAGTTGCACAACAGCCACCTCCACTCTGCTGCACCTACTGGTTACCTTTGTCCTCCCCTCGACAGCCTCATTCATTTGCTTCATTTTCTGCTAAATTAGATTTCAAGGAGGAAGCCGCTGCCTGTCGGTGCATTCACAGAGCACGAGGCACAGGAGGTCGTGACTCTGGTTTCCAGCCTCTACTCCAGCACGAATAATAATGAATCTGGTGCTGGTGTTGCTGTGAAATGGAGCCTGTAATCACAGCGTGGGATCAGAGAGGGACCGACTACTATTAGCACAGGGAGAAACAAAAGTCAACAAATGAATGCCAAGATGATGTCAAAGGAGTCATTCCAGATTTGCAGAACCATCACAGAAAATCAAATCTGAAACTTGGGGGGCGGGAGGGGAATTCAAGACCATTCCCTTGCACAGATCATCCTCCTCAGCCACAACTACTCAGAAAGAGGGAGAAGATTCAACATAAATTCAGTTCTTTCAATTGTCATCCAACGTCCTAGTTTGACATGAACCTGGAATAATTCCAAATTGTTGTTGGGGAGAAAGAGGAAAGAAATATTAAAATGACTAGCTGAAACTCCTACAATTAATGCAATAGGGAGACATTTCTTCTCTCGGGTCTTTACAGGAAGAAGCTTCATCTGAATGAGAAACTCCTTAAACTTAAACTAGAATTCTGGATAGTTTTTTTTTCCTTTCTGAGGTAAAAATTACCTATTTAACAAGGTCTCTTTGTTCACTATAAACGCATAAGCAGTTTACAAACTGAGTCAAGAGAGACATTTTGTGCCATTCCTGATAACAGTTCCACAGACTCCAACACCTCTTTAGCACTCGATCTATGAGTCAACACTCCAGCAACTGATCCCGAGCTGCCTGGCTTCTCCTATGGCAACCACCACACTCCCTGAAACGAAAACACTCCGAAAAAAAGAGGGAATGAGACCAGATCCTCACCAGCACAGCTTCTCCTTAACCCAGTTAGCAGGGAACCATCGTGGTTCCATGATGGGACACAGTTGTCTGCAGATTCCTCTGCAGGTCACCCAGACATGGCACGGAGAGGAGGGGGGACAGAAGGCTGGGAAAGGCCACAGTCTGGCTTGTTTTCTGTTCCCTATAATCTCTTCTCTTCTCCACCAGCGGTGGCTCAGAGTGCTGATGTGTGTGTCTTCTGAAAGTTAACATTTAACAGAGATTTCAGGGTCTACCGAATTCCAAGAAATAAAAATAAACTCTTGCCCAGCTTTAGTTGCCAGCTGGGGCCGGTGTTTGCTGAGGGCAGAGCTCGGGACCACGGGGATTGCTGGGTGGAGCAGTTCCAGCAGGTTCCCTGGCTGTGCCCCCCTGCACACCCCCCATTTCAGAGCAGGGACCCTCTCCCAGCTCAGCAAGCAGGGCTGCTGAGAGCAGGGTTCCAGCAGGAACAGCTCACCCTCCAGGCTCACCCTCCAGACCACGCTGCAATTCCGATGTTTGGAGCGGCCCTTCCTGCGGTTCCGTGTCTGAACTGTCAAAATAACAGGGGGAATGTGGCTGAGTGCTCCAGGCTTTGTTCTCAACCCAACCACCATGGGCAGCAGCTCCTCCTTTCCCAGGCTCCTCTCCACGCCGACCTTTGGGCTGCAGCTGAAATGCTCTTCCCACTGACACGGGGGAAACATCAGGACACCCCACAGGACACCAGGACATGCAGTGGGAACAGCCAGGGTCTAAAGGAGAGGTGTGGACACTTCAACCAACACCAAAATCCCTTGGGAGTCCATCTCTTCTTAGCACAAAACTCCCTCCCTCTGTCAGCCAGGGGATGAACCCTGTTTGGTTTTTTTTTAAAATATATATATATTTGTGTGTGTGTCTGTCTCATGCCTTCACCTGCCCCATCCCCAGGTAAACACACCAGCAGAGAACAAACAGCTACAACACTGTTGGAAAATAAAATCACCTCTATTTAGTAAAAAAGAAAAGACACATTGGGCTGTCTGAAGCAAACACACATTTATCTTAAGTTCGCTGTTAATGTAAAAGATTCTGGTGGGTTTCTTCCTTTTTTTTTAAAAAAACCCAATCTTTTCTCCGCAAAATATATAAAATAGATCATGCTTTTTGGGTATTTCTGAGAATATTCTCTATCTACCTGTAAAAGCAATTATACTGAGCCCTAAGGTGAAAATAATTATGTCCAGGGAGTACAGAATTGGTTCCTTGATTTGTCTTGATTTCTAATGTAAAATGTGGAAGAAAGAAGAGCCCTAAATGTGACTTTTATCAACACAGGAAAGTTTAAACAAACCAGAGCTGGGGATTTCTTTTAAAGGCAAAAAAATACCAAAGTTCTGTGACTCAGCATTTCTGAGAGAGGTACCTTTGAGTCTCAAAAAGGGGGAATATTCCTTATAATGAGGAACAACTGAATATTCTACCGTGAGAAACTGCACTGAGGGTTTTTTCACTTCAGCTCTATATGCCTGTATACGTCCTATGACTATTTCTGAGGCCAATAAAACCAAAACTCAGGGGAAAAAAAACCACAGAAATTCTGTCTGGTTTCTGCACAAAACCATAAATTGCTCCCAGCTTCCCTGGAACCAGCTCCGGGTCTGGTCACACACAACAAGTTTCCAAATCTCAAGGATCTCAGCCCAGGCCTGAATTATTATCATGGCACCTGAAGACCCTGGAATTTCCTGCTGGGCTGAGGTCTGGGACCCTGCAGAGACACCACCAGCCCTTGTTCAGGGCTGCCCTGGGCTCAGTGAGGGAGCTGAGGGTGGGGGGGTCTCACCTCTAGGGAGACAGCAGCACAAAGCTACAAAATCACCCAAACCAGCCTCAGAATCACCCAAAACCACAGCTACAAAGTGACACATTTAACACTGACATCTGTCAGGAGGCTGGAGGCCAGGGATGAATCTGAGGGCAGATGATCTCTCCTTGCTTTGCTCTGGTCCCTCTGCACCCCTCTCAGCACACGTCAGGCCTCCTGCTCTACAGGAACCTGCAAGAACTCCCCGGAGTCAGGACCTGGAGAGACGTGTCCTGCAGCAGGCAGAGGGAGAGTGGGATGCCCAACCCGCTCCCTGCCAGGAACACAATGGGGCAGGGGCTTCCATCCCCTGCCAGAGGCTCTGCTGGGACACCTGGAACACACCTCCTGAAATCCAGCTCACAGGGGAGGTGGCAAGGGAGGGGGAGCAGTTTGGAACTGCTCCTAACACAGCACAGTCGGGACTGACTTAAAAATCTAAGGAAGGCAAGGGAGGGTTTGGAACCTCCTGGATGAAACACTCGCTCTGTTATCACCCAATTCTGCACCAGGGGCTCTGACAGAAAGGAACCTAAAGCACAGCTGGGATCCCCTATGGCTGAACCCCAACCGGGTCCCCACACCCCTGAACTGGCTCCGTGGGCAGAACCCATCCCTGCTGGAATCACACCCAGAGTTCAGCCTGACTCTGTGAGCCTGGGAAGTCAAACCCCACCACTGAGGATTCAAAGATGGGGAGAGAGGAGTGAAACCAAGATTCTTCTACCTTTGGAGCACAAGAGGATCACATTTCTCCTCCACCCCACACTCCCCTCACCACCCTCCCTCCACTTCCTTCTTCTCCTTTTTTAATACTCTTCCAGGTCTGGCAACCCCTGTGTTTTTTTTCCTCCATAGAAACCGCCATAACAGCGACTTTGAGCCAACCTCCAGCTCCACAAACACAGCCTGGCCCGAGGCAGGCTGGGGAGAAGCACGGAGACATGGAAAGAAATGTCCAGGATAGCCAGGGGCTGCCAGGCACATCTGATCCCTCAAGGTACTGCTCAGGATAAAGGCACAGTCCCATGGATCCAGGGCTGGGATCCACACCCTGCTCCACAGCAGGTTCCCTGCACACATCAAACCAGCAGAGTGGCACCATGAGACAGTGCCCAGCACAGATCATCAGGGACCAATTCAAGTCCAGCAGAAGAAATAATGTGCCCATAATGGCCCTGAGTTTGTCAGGACAGTTCAGAGCATCCCCACACACGTCACCTGGGACGTGGGAATGCACACAAATTAAACACGTCTGTAACTCACTGTCTGCAGGTGGAGAAACAGGCACGAGAGGACACAATAAACTGCCACAAAAAGCCAGCACAGTAAGAGCAAAACCCAGCTCTTCCCCAGTTGAGGCCTGCACCCTGAGCTGGCGTGCAGGACCAGCTCGGCTGTGTGTCCAAAACCAACTGCAGCCATCAGACAGCTCTTTACCTAAGCCACAGGGATTTATACTTGCAAGAGTAGGAGACTGCTTCCAATATTAAAATGAAGTTCTGAGGGGAGAAGCTGTGAGAAAACACCTTGCTGGACACTAATTTGCTCCATTACTGCATTTCAGCAAAGAAAAGTCTTCATACAACAAACTGATGCAAAGAGAGAACAAGGAAAAAGTAATAAATGGAAGAAATTATTTATCACAGTTTAGGGCTTTCTGCAGGTTTTTTTTTTGCCTTCAAACAAACACAAGGCACCTCAAACCTTTGAATAAAAAGATTTCCCAAAGGTCAGAGCCAGCGAACTCCCAGTACTGCAGTACTACAGTTATTTTTCTTCAGTGTTAGGTAAGAAAAACAGCACAGCTACAGAATATGGAAATGCCAAGTGAAAACAATTCCTGCTATCAGAAGGGGCAGGCTCAGAGTTCTCTCGCTGCTCCTTCCCTCCCAATCTGCAGGAAACACAGCTGAGCCTCCCCTGTGCACTTGGAAAGCAGAGAGGGACAACACAACAGGCCCCAGAGGCTTGGGAGCAGAAAGATAAAGGAATGCAGCGTTTTGGAGAGGAGAAGAAACAGGGCAGAGGCTGCTCACAGCCAAGGGCATCGCCCTGAAGGCTGTGAAAAAACACACGGTAAGTGCTGGGCAAGTTTGGTGCCTCTGGCTTTGTGGGGTCCCTCGGGGCAAAGGGGGATTCACCCCTGGAGAGGAGGAAGTTCCAGCACTCCCTCCCCTCTCCTCTCTGGAAGCAGAGACAGAAGGCTGTGGAGCAGCACCAGGGAAGTTGGCACCACACCAGAGCCCATCTGCTCGGCCGTGCTGCCAGAGAGAACAGTCGTGGGGGACGGGCAGCAACTGCACATTTTGGGGGAAAACCCCTGGGACCCACAGCTGGATCTGTGGATGCTGCACGTTGGGGGTGTGACCAGCCAGGCCCGTGGACACCTGAACACAGGGTGTGAGTCCCTGAGGGGCACCAGGGCCCTCCTGTGCACCACGAGGATGCTCCTGCAGGTGACTGATCCCCCCTCCCTGCTGGCGGTGACCTGAACTCTGTGCCAGGGCCTTTCCAGGACCCAGAGCAGAGTCCCTCAGGCACAGAGAATTCACAGGCTGGACTCTCCATCCCCCCCACTTCCTGCAGACATTCTGCTCCCTCTGTGCACCCTGTTAACCTCAACAAACGCACAGAAGGAGAATCAAACAACTCCTGTGTTCCAGTTAAATCATATTGGAGATTCCCATCAATGCCCTGCCATGTGACTTCCAGAAAGCCAGCTCTGATTGACCCCAGCCCAAGGGAGACGGGGATCAATCCAGCTGAGCTCCACTCCAGCTCTCCTGTACCCTCACCAGGGGATCATCTCAGTCTCACAGGGGCATCTCCTGCAACCCCATCCTCCCTGTCCCCTTTTCCTGCCCTCACACAGTCACATGTTTGGTTCCACTCCAGGACACTCTGCACTGCAATAAACAACTTTTCTTAGAATTTCATTCCCAACTCCCCCCCCCCCTTCCCCATCCTGTGTATTTTGTCTGAGGCTGTGGTTCAAAACACCGAGACAGAATTATTGCAACCCATCTTTTTTACACACTGTGCAGACTGTCTCCTCAGCATGATGCATTTTTAATAGGTTTTCTAAATGCAGACAACCAGGCTGCTAATAACAAGCTGCTTCCCCCCCCCCTTTCTTTCCTCCTCCTTTTATATACTTTTTTTTTTTCAGAAGGTAAAGCTGCTGCAGAGCTTTGATGTCTCACTGCACCTTACTCAAAGAAACAGTTTATAAGGCAAACAATTGCAAAATCCACGGTGCTCGAGAGTTAAAACTGTCACAGTCACCAGTGGAAGGACTCTGGTGCTTCCCTACACTCCTGTTAGGGCCACCACAAGTTTTACTCTCACAAGCCACAAAAAGGAGACTGTTTGAACATGAGTTGAACAAAAGATCTCAGGATGCTGGGCACTGAACCAAGGAGAGAGATAAACTCCAAATTTAGCCTGCCACAGGCAGAGCCCATCTCCTGCAACACTTCAGACAGCTCGGGGAGAACTCCTCCTCCTCCTTGGACCGAGATGAAGAGAAGAAACCCTGCTGTCTGGCTGCACCACCTTTCATCTCCTGTCCCATCTGCATCCCTCCCACTCCTCTACTCTGCAACTGCCCCCTCTGCTTCCTTGGCACCTCATCAGTTGTGGGGCTCTCCCTGCACGGATCAATCCACAGCTGCTGGGAAAGGGCTGATCCTGCAGTGCAGGGTGTTGCTTCAGCTCCAGCCCCAGGTGTGACAGCAGAGTTACTGAACACCAACACCGAGAAGGGTGGGAGGCCCAGAGCAGGAGGTTCTGGCACTGCTCGTGGGTGGGTGGGTGGATAAAGGAGGATAAAAGATGGAGAGGCAGGGAGACACTCCTTGCTGTGAAAGAAAAAGGCATCACCCTGCTCGAGCTTTCCTAAACCCACTGCACTTTCAACCTTTAAAAGTAAAGCTACAATTTAGCTCTACTTTTGCTGAAAAAAATACGCATATAAATAAAAACCAGGAGCGCTGATGTCACTAACTTCTTTTCCCCCTGCTTTTCCAAAAACGGAACTTTAAAAATGGGCCAAAATTCAGGAGAAAAGGCTCCACTGTCTCCAGAGCTAAAATGTACCAGTTTGACTTGGCAGCCGAACAACTTTCCACTGATTTGATGCTCTCCCCCTCCTCGAATTCTCCCATCCAAATGCAGCTGGAAATGTCGTTAGAGAAAAGAAGAGGCATTTCCTGTGCGGTTCCCCCTTCCCCCACCACATTCTTGGCACAAAAGGCAAGGGAAAAGCTAGAGAGACAGAGTGTGCATAAGAGGGAGAAGAGAGAGGCAGTGTGCAGGGATTTCTGGCTGCTCCCCAGAAAACCTACAACAGGAATTGCACGGCTCAAAAGAGACAATTTCCCCCCCTTCTGCAAGGCTCTGGAGCCCTTGGTTCAGTATGGAGTGGTGGGCAGAGACACGAGCAGGGCACTACAGCCCAGAAAGGACTCATTCCACACTCTCCAGAGTCCCCAGAGGAGAGATCAAGGATACTTCCCACAGCCAGCCACACACAGCTCAGTTATTTACACCTTCAATCCAGGTGCAGTAAAAGCCCTCAGTGCTCCAGAGGTGCAAGGAACAACGGGGGAGAGGGATGGACAACAGGCAGATGGGATGGGCACAGCACAGAAAAGGCTTGTTTTAATGCCTTGGTCCTTGGCCACATCTGATTGACTTTTCTTTCAATACCACTGGTTTGACATTTGAAAATCTGACCAAGGAGCACATGCCCTGAAAAAAGCAACAACCAAGGCTTCGCACAGGACAAGTTTCCAGAGCCCTGTCTCTTTTCAGAACGTGTGTGTTCAGCACTTTGTGAAAATTAAATCCCTCCAAGGTATCCAAATCCGAGCCCTGGAAGGGGCTGGCAGTTCCAAAACCACCCTGCAGAGGCCCGGCCGTGGTGTGCCCTTGGCTGCTGCCCAGCCATTCTGCACTGTGGTGCCCTGCAGAAAGCAGCATTGTCCCGGCCCCAGAGCCCCCAGTGCCACTCCCCAGCTGCTGTGACATTCAGGGCTCTTTGTGCCAAGGGTCCCCAGCCCAGCCGTGAGCTGGGCACTGCAGTCTGACTTCCCCTGGTTTCACTTAGTCACTGCTCCAGAGCGGATCAAAGCCTCCTCAAAGGTTGAGTCAATTTAAACATTCAGTTTGCTTCTTGAGCTGTGAATTAAATGCATTCTTTGGTGGCTGGGTAGGGATGAGTGACTCAGTCTGTATAAACATTAACTGACTCTAAAGCTAATGGAAAAAAGAAATATGGAAAGGAGAAAACCAGACTCGTACGGAACTTCTTGTTTCAGCTGGCAGCAAACCCGGGTCCTGTTGGTGCACGGGAGCTCTGAGGGCTCTGCACCATCCCCTCTGGTTCTTCCAGGGAACGAGTGCCCCCCAACCTTTAGGATTCTGAAGGTCTCAGTCCCAAATTCACATCCGTGCAGGGGAAGGGAACACAGAAAGGGTGTGGCCTAATGACTTCCTTCTTTGTTCTGCAATCAAACACAGCACCAGGCAATCTCTACCCTGGCTTCCTCCTTGGCAGGAGGAGGAATTCTCAGTCCCCTGACAAGACCTTGCTCTCTCTGTAACAACCTCCAGTGGGTCCCATTCCTTCAGCAGGAACACTGCAGAAGTTTTCACAGACCTCAAACGAGCCCAGTGCTGCGAACACACACACACACACACACACACACAGACACACAAGCAATTCCTGTTGCAAAGAGTTTAAATCCAAAGAAAAGGAAAAGAAAGGCCCCTTTTTACAGATCTGGATTAACACGATTTAGATCATACTTACAGAGGATTTATGTGGCGAAGGAATTAAATTTACATATCCTTAGTCCCAGCTTCCACTCGAGCAACTGTGAGACTCCTCACTACAACATCCCATGGAGCACATGGGAATCTGGATCCCAGGAAGACACAAACACCAGCACCCTGTCCAGGCCACCACAACACCCAACACTGCCTGGCTGCCTCAGTGCAGAGTCAGAGATGTTGCACCTGGAGCTGGACTGTCCCTAAATATAAAAACGAGGCAGAGAAACAGACCCTGCAGGACTCTCTGAGTGGGCTCAGACACCTCTGTGAACACCCCCTGCTCCTCCAAGGCTCTGGCCTTTCCTTCTCTGCCCTGCTCAGAGCCCTGGATAACACACACTTGGCACTGGGAATGTTTAATGCCGTTTGACTGGGACGTGATTTTCCCCCACTCTGTTCTGCTCCTGCATTTCAGCATCATCCCTGTGCTCCATTCCCGGGGGAGAGCTGGGCCTTGGGATCTGAGCTGCTGGAGAACAGCTGGCACTGTCCCCATTTGTGTGCTCGGGAGCTGGTGACGGGCTGTGCAGCGCCTTCCAAACTGCACTAAAACCTCTTTACAGCAGCATAAAGGAGTCTCAGAGTAAACAAAAAGGCCCTGTAGGGATAGATTTTATCCAAATGGTTTCTGTAATGGAGTAGGTTCTGCTCCAGCCCCAGCACAGGTGTAACAGGGGGGTGGGGGTGTGTTTGCAGCCTTCCAGGTCATGGCTGTACCCACAAACTGTGGGACAGACCCCAAGAACTGCACATATTCCCTCTTATAGGCAGCACAAACTATGGGAGAGCTCAGGCCTGGTTCCTGCCTTTCCTGCCATCTCTCATAGGTGTTAAACAAAATTTAACAGAGCACAAGGTAAAAGACAACTTCATATACTCCTCCACATATTAAAGTAACCATTACAGCCTTATACACAGGAAAGGCATGTTCAAGACCCAAAGCAAAAGCAATTAATTCTCACTCAGCTGAGGTGGTTCCCTTATCTCCTCCATGCACAGACTCTCCCCACTGCTGCACACGGGGCCTACAGGGCAATAACAGGAGTGCTCAGCTGCAGTTTGCTGCTCTTCTAGACAAGGAAGTGAGAGTGCAGTAACACAGAAAGAACCTTAACTCAGTGCTGCAGGTCAGCCAGAGCCCCTCCCAGTGCCCGGGTGCCTCCCTGGCCCCAGTGCTCCCCAGCAAACTCTCTGCAGTCCCCACACCACAGCCAGGTCCCTCCTCTGGACATCCCTCTGCTCCCTCTTCCTGCAGGTGCAGAGGGACAAGGTGTTCACCCACCACCCACCAACCAGGTGCTGCAATGACACCCAGAGCTCTGCTGCACAGCAAAACCAGGCGATGGAAAAAGGCTTCCCTGAGCTATTTGAGAAACCTCTCCCAACACGTGTCAGTGGAATTCTGGGCTCAGGGAGCTCAGAATAGTTCAGAGCTGCGTGTTTTCAGTGGCAGAAATGGATGCAGAGCACTTCAGAGATGGCTGGAGGACAATAAGCAGTTGCAGGCCTCACTCAGAAGGGAAAGCTTGCTCACTTCACAGCACAGCACTGATAAGAATCTTGGCCTCACCAAGAATTCACTTGAGCCTCACCAGCTCTGCCCATGACCCAAGGCCCATACAAAGTCCTCATTTCAAGTGTTCTGAGCCCCTCACCCCAGCTGGCTGTCCAGGGTTCACATGTGAAAGGGAGACAGAAAGACAAAGTGCTCCTAACTAGTGCTCAGCTCACAGACCCGCCCAGGTTCATGTGTCACCACCACCTTTTCCTTCCGAAGCTGCTCGTCTTCACCACGGCTACCAGTGTGGTTAGAGCGAGTTCAGAACCCGTGGTTAAATATTTGTGGTCACACTCAGTCAGTGAAAAAAGGTGGTTGAACTCGGCAGGGGTGGGGGTGAACCCAGCCAAGGAGGAATGAGATCCGTTGAGTATCAGCTTCCCAGACCTCCCCTCCAGGAGCAGCCACGCTCACTTTGTTCTGGGAAAAACGAGGCAAAACACCCTCCTTTTTACTGGCAAATCTCAGTGGTGATAACCAGATGTGTTGGGATTTACCAAGCAGCGACATCCACATGCAAATAAACACTTCAGTTTTGTCGGGATGTTTATCCCTGGTGGGTGGAAATCACTGCCAGCCACAGTTGGATACTCCCAGCTGTTATCACCACTATTTTGTGCTACAGAACTGGAAGGATGGGACTTTCAGAGCCACACAGGGGCAACGGATCCTGCAGAGGTGCCACATGTTCCACACCCAGTTACCGAGGTTATCTGGCCCAGGAGGACCAGGAGCTGTGACAGCCCCTGTCCCCTGGGGACTGAGGCTCACACACCCAGCCCAGCTCCTCCCCGAGCTGCTCTTTCCAAGTCCCTTTTGTTTCCCCACAACACTTTGCACACTCCCTGTCTGTCTCCGCTTCCTCCTGCCTACCCTGCGGTCGGAGTGGGGAGCCAAGGGACTAAGGCCAATTAAATGTGGGAGCAGGTGGCAGCCAGGTGGAATTCTGGGAAGGAGAGCTGAAATTTCCTCTATTCTCGAGGATCTGCTCTCTCTGCACTGAGATCATACTTACAAAACAGGTGCTGCTGCACCATATGTCTCAGAGAGTCACACCAAGCAAATTCTATCTTGCAACAGAAGAATCCTTTTCTTTCTTTCTTTTTTTTTTTTTTTTTGATCCCTCAGGTATCAAAACCCTCAGGGGAGACTCCGGGGTGCTTACACAGAAGGTGCCAGGAGCATAACATGTCCTGGTGAATCCTGCAGTCGATTTAGGTGCAATGACATTTAGTCTGTGACTCCCTTTCCGTACAAGAGCTAAAAACATCTCAGACACTGTTGAAGCAACATCTCAGCACAGCGTGGAGACACAGGCAGAGGTCTGTTGGTTCTGACCACTTCTTGTTCATCCCCTTTAGCAAATGAGGAGAAAAGCGATCCAAAAAACCTCTCAGACATAATGATGTTACCCTTTATTAGGAAGCCATTAAAGAATTATTGGGGTTGTCAGAAAGGCCTGACAGGAACACTTAAGTCATCAGCCTGCTGTCCTCTCTTTCACCCCTATTCTTGGCCCTTCCTTTGGAGATGAGTATCTTGCACAAACAAAATTACCTTTGATTGCAACAGTTGAACTTCTGAGAGAAGTGAAAAGCAGCTCTGCTGACTACAGGGAGCGGGGGCTGCCCCAGACACAAACACGGGGAGAGCAAACGAGAAAAACAAGTTTTAATTGAAGCCACTTCTAGATTATCAATTTTCCCTTTTGTGTGGTGAGGTCTGAACACACGCCTGAAGAGGGTGATACCAGTGACACGTTACACGAGGCGACCCGGGCACGGAGAACAAGGTGGCAACGTGTGAACAGCAGGATCCTGCAAAGTGCTGAACACCCTCAAACCCGAGAGGCTGCACGAGCAGCTCCAGCAAGAATATCTCCCGTGACACCTGTGCTGACACGGGGCATACTGTCCCTCCCAGAAAAGCTCATCACTTGAGTCAATCCCGATGGCAGAAGGTGGAGGGGCCAAGGGTGGCCCCCTGTCCCTGCCCCGGGGATTCCTCAGTCTCCATCCCAGTGTCCCACCAGAACCTGTGATCCTTAAACAGAACTGAACTGCCCAACTTTTTACATCAAATGTTCTGAGCTTAATTGATGTAATCTGAGAGAAGAATTTGGGGTTATTTTTAGCCAGTGGTTGCTGCTGCTTTTTATGTATATACACTAAGGAGACAGCCATTACCAGGATCATTTTACATTATGTTCATGCATAACTGGATGGAGGAACATTTTTATACATTCATACACACACACTCACTCACTCTCCCTGTATTTTAAGTACATATTTTTTACATACATGTCAAAGAATAATTCTGTGTGCAAGGAACCTAAGCATGCAGTGTATATCACCCTGCCACCACGTAAAACAATTCCCTTTAAACCAATCAGCTCCATCAATCTGTAGAGACTTAAAATTTGTCATACCATCAGAGAGAGAGAAATTAATCTATAGCACTGCAAAAAGGAGGAAGCACAATGAAACGAAATTTGCAATTCATGGGCTCAGTGGGGTTTTTTTTAGGGGGGGAGGCTGACAAGGGAGGCTGATGGATTTGGTTTTTAAACCAGCGGGACCAGAACCCCCTCCCCGGGTCCCCCCCGCCCCCCAGCCCTTTTTCCAAGTGCACAGCGCCTGTAAAAATTCCTGCGCGCTATTTGCAGGCAAGGTCACTGTGAAAGGGCATGGCTGGGAGCCAGGGTGTTTTTCAGCTGAGCTGCAGGGAGGGGAGGGCAGGCTCAGGAACTCAATTATAAGTTTCTCCAGTCTAGCCGGGGCTGGAGCCCAGACTGCGGCTGTTCCGCCCTGCGCCCGCCGCCCCGGCTGCCGCCGCTGACACATCCCGCAGGCATCCCGGGAGCTCTGCTCCAGCTCTGCCCGGCCCTGCATCCCGGG
>NW_020884926.1:1148603-1174986 GCF_003945725.1 Corapipo altera
GCCCTGCTCCATCCCTGAGGAACCGGGGGAGCCCTGCTCCATCCCTGGCCTCCACATCCCACTCCATGCAGGTCTCTGCACACGGGTCCCATAAAGGCACCTACCTGTGCCTCCCCAGCCCAGTTCACCCTCCTGTCCCTCCTCCCCAGCCCGGCCCAGCCACTCCTTTGTCACTGCAGGTCACCCCCAGCCAAGTGCTCGGTAATTCCCCACAGCCCGATTTGTCCCGAGGCGGACGGAGGAGGGACGGGCTCGGGAACGCACACGGGATATTTGAAATACTGTCGAATGTCACCCAAGGGGAACCTTTGCCCTAAAATTGTCACACAATTTCCCTGGCTGGGACGATGTCCAAGGCAAATCCATTCAGCAGCAGTGCATGACTTCCTGCCGTGCCTCCGGGCCAGGCAGCCCCGGCAGCGGGTTACGGGAGCATCTGGGGAGGGACACGGGCTGTGCTGCTCTCTGGGTGTCCCCTGCTCCACCCTCAGCGTCACCTTGAGCCTCTTTCAGGGTTCTGACCCAAATTCTCAGCCCCTGAGCAACCAGCAAAGGCTGTCAGAGAGCAAGGGCCTGGCACCAAGGGCTGCCCCCCGAGCCTGGAACATGGTGTGACAGAGAGAGCCCATGAACACAGGGCCGGCTGCTCCTCGAGACACCAGGCACACATTTCACATGGGAAGGTCACTCACACCCAACACACCATAAATCCCCTTCCCCCATGTTGGTTTTCTAGTTATATGCCCTAATTGGAATGAATTTGGCACATCACCTGGGAAATCAAACTGCATCTCTAATCATCTACAGAGCATTTCATGGAGACCTTTTGACTACATATCCACATCCAGACACCGGCATCCTCCGGATTATTCACTTTGCCTGTTGAACTAAGGGCAGTTTAAAACTTCAGAGCGGGGTTAATGACCCAGCAGGACCGTTCCTTCCTGAGAACTGGGCAGCAATTCCATGATTCCATTATCACCCTGTGTTATTATTCCATATTCCACTCCGCAACTGCACAAGGAACCCTCTGCTAGCAGGCACCCAGGACAGCCCAGCAGCCCGGATTTGCTCCCCAGGGAAGGGGAGTTCCCATGGACAGACCCCATGGTGGGGGGCTGGTGCTGCTCCCCTGCAGCCCCTGCACTCCAGCGGGGCTGGAACCAGAATCCATTGGCTGAAGTTTTTAAGGTCACGTCACCTCAGATTTTTTGATAAAGGCTGAGCAGTGCTTGCCTGTGAGTAAATGCAGCCAGCCCTCAGAGGCGTTGTTGCATGTCAACTGGAGGAAGTGATTAAAAATTAATGCAGGCGAGGAGATAGAGAAACCTGAAAGGGTGTGCCCGTAAAATACACTTTCAATCTGTCTCGTCAGCAAAAGAGGAAAGAAATCAGATTCTTATAATACCAGACTCTAGGGAAGTGGTTGGGGCATGAACTCCGTGTTCTCTTGCAGGCTCCCCCCCAGCAGTCGGGAACAAGGAACCCCACGTTACCACAGAGCTGCTTCCTCCTGCCTGCCCGGGTGGGGTGGGTGCTGGAAGGAGGGGGAGGATGTGTGGGGTGTGGAGGCACTGCTGGGATGTGCCATCCCACCCCTCTCCAGCAGATGGGAGGGAGCTGCCCTCGTGCCACCTGCCCCCGCCTGCTCTGGGTTTGTTGTTTGGCTTTTCCTTTTATTATTATTTGATCCTCACTAAACAGCCCTGAAACGCAGAACCCGCTTCTCGAGGCTGCTCTGGGGCTGGGCACACAGAGCAGACACATGCAGAGCAGGAAAAGGAAAGACAAACTTAACAGCTTTTCAGGAAGTGGAATTCGGGGCTAATTTTGGTGTTTTACACCACCTTCATGCACAAACCTATGTCTGAGACACTTAGTTTGGCTGATAACAAAGATCTGAGGAACCAGCAAAAGAGTAGAACCTTCCACTGCCCACTAAAGGAATGTTTCTCCTCAAACTGGAGATGCACCAGCTCACCCCAGAGCAGCAGTCCTGTCTGGAACCTGAATGGCTCTTTGGGTTGGGTAATTTAATTAGCAGATGTAGTTTCTTCTTTGGTGTCTGGCAAGCAGCAGGATTCAATCTTATTCTTCTAAACAGACTGAACAGTTTATTTAGAAAAAAAAGCTAATTTTTGGGTTGGAAAAAGATGAGGCAGGAGAAGGTACCCAGTTCATGGGATTAGCAGCAAAACAGTCACATTTCAGCTTCACGAGACTTCTCAGGAAGCCTGGGCTGCTGTTCTGTCCCAGCCCCTCACTCTCCCTACCCACACCAAAAATCCCAGTCATGTCATTAACAAGTTCAGACTCCTCTGCTCCTCACTGAAGGGTCTGAACTCGTGACCTCTGCCATCTGCAAGCCCTCTTGACTCCTCCGTGCACCATCATCCACCCCCTGGGACTCCCAGGTTTTACTGCTCCCTCTCCACTGCTGGCAGCACAGTGAAAATGGGGATGAAGCATAAAAAGGGATAATAATAAATGCAGGGCCTTTCTGTGATGGCAGAGCCTGCAGGCTGTGACAGGAATCCCTGGCTGTGGATATCAGCACTGGCTGGACAGGACCTTCATCCCAGAGCTCCATCCCAGCTCTGCAGTTACTGAAGTAAATAACTAAATGGATTCAGCAGGGGAAAACCTCAGAAAACCCCTCAGGGGAAAAAAAAAAAATGGGGAGGTGTCTCTCAAACCTGCCACTGAGCCCTGTGAGAGAACTCACAGTGCAAAAAACACCCCAAACAACAGCAAACATCACTTGGAGGGGGGCAAAAAACACCCACAGAGAAATGGTCCCCTTATCATTTCTTCTGAGCGTGGAGCACACACGACTTTTCTTAATTATTCCTGATGTTCATTGTAGGTTGCATCATTTTGGAACACCGACGGTATCATTTTTAAAACTCTGGTTGCCATGGCAGCACAGAATGTGGCTCTTAAATGTACTCTGCTTGCACATTCCTCTGATGAGAGGCTGCTTTTCTTTTTTTTTTTTTTTTTTTGCAAGAAAAAAAAAAAGCATCTCCACCAAGAAATATGATATAATGACAAAAAATGACAAAAAAACCCACAAAAACCTAGAGAGCAAGAAAATGGTGGCTTAAAAAAATGGGGGGGAGAGGAGGGGGCATAAACTGGGGTGAAAATAGAGCCCCTTTGAAGAGCAGAGTGTGAGCAGTGCTGTGAGTGCAGACAAACCTCGGGGACAGCATTTCCAGCTCGGGGACAGCATTTATTTCCCTCTGGAAGGTCCTACTGGGGCAGTGACTCAGAGCCAGCACTTTGAACCCTGGGCAGTGCCCACAGGGGCAGGGGAGAAGGGCTGGGTTCCTGAGCAGCCCAGGAGTCTTCTCCCAAGGATTCCCTCAATCCCTGACACCACCACCCAGCCTGGCACTGGAACAGAGCTGAGACGACCAGGGATGATCCCTTAATGATAAATTTCCCATCCAACCACAACAAGCTCTGCCATCCCTGCCCTATATTCTTTCAAGGTACTGTATAATTTAGAGTCTTATGGGTGTTTTTTCCTCTATTTCAAAGTCCAATCCTTTCCTTAGGAATCTTCCAAGCAAGAGCCTCAGCTCAGATCAGCAGAGCCCCGTTTGAAAAGCAATGGCAGAGTATTTTTTGCACTCACAGGACTGTGCTCTTCAACACCAGGAGCAGGGTTTGAAACTTGGTTTGAATAAGATGCAGCCTTGTCAGTGATCCCCCCACCTCAGCCATCAGAACCATGGGCTGCACCCCTGCCATGGGCACTGCTGCACTCCTGCCTTCCCCGAGCCTGGGAAGGGAAAAGCAAGGCTTGCTTTTTGAAGTGCTCCTTCCCTTCTGGCTCCCACCAGCAGCAAGAGCGAAAATTTAAATTAAAATCATTTTCTCCAAATGTTCAGTGCAGTCTGGTTTTGGCACAAGCTCTCAAGCCATTTTATCCTCCCCTAACAAGCAGCCTATCACAAGAGATAACCCTCTAAGTGCTTCAGCTGAGCCTGTGAGCAGCCTTATCTCCCTTTCTGCAGACAGGTTAACAGAGACAAGGATTTTGAGGCCATCACTCAGCAGCAACCCAGAATGGAAACCAACTGTCCAGGCCAGGCCCACACCCCGATATGTTCTGACTGTCAGAAAAGAAATCATGTCCCAGGTCAGGAAATCACCTGCAATGATGGACAAAGGGAAGAGATTGAGTAAATGAGAATCACAATGACACAGCAACCTCCTGCTTTCAGGAAGGTGATGGGATGTTGCTCCAGGGATGACCAAATCCCAGTTTGCTGTGCCTGTGGGACTGGTTTAAGGTTTTGGTAACACTGTGGTTTCAGTGCCTTCATTTTGGGGGGAGCAGGAGTGAAGTTCAATGAACATCAGATGCTAAAATCAAGATAAAGAGCCCTGATTGTCCCCAGCTGCCCAGTCCTTGCTGTCTAACAACCAGGGCTCAGGCTGCCTTGGGCAGTCCAGCCAAACTCACCAGCAACTTTTGGAAAAGAATGCAAATGCCTGGATTTAAAGTTTATGTAACTTTTTTTTTTCCCTTGCAGATTTTCAAACAGCTCTAGGCCCACGTTTCAAACACCCTCAGGTTCACTCTATGACCATTGTAATCAAGATTAACTGTGACCCAGAAATAATCTCATCCTACTTCTGTGTTAGACTCATGAACCATTTTTCCTGTGTTCTAGAATCAACTCAGGTTATCCTCACATATAATACTTAAGGCCAAACACACAAACAGGACTGACTGCCACAGAACCAAAGGGTTGTGTCTGAGGAAACAAGACTCACACAAACCTACTCCTTCTCAAGCTCTTCTACTTTTACTTCTTCAGAACCTTCAGAAGTCAGGAGGGAACCACAACAATCCCAAAAAGGAGAGCACACTGAGATGCAAACTAAGTAACAGATCTCTCCTGATAAAATATTGGACTCAGAGTCATGTCCAAGTCAGATTTTTACCACTTTGAAACATTTCTGAATGAAGGCACAGCTGCAATGGATGCCTCTGGATGTCTCTCTTCCCCTCTTCCCTGCCTGTACAGAAACAGGTAACTCCAAATTTGTTGCTTCCATGGCTGCACAACAGTCCCTGGGAGAGCTCCCAGTGACACAGGAACAGAAATGGGCAGGGGGATCGTGGGGGTGCCAGAGGGAAAAAAACCCACCCACCCTCCCTCAAAACCCAATTCCCCTGCAAGAGGCTTTGGTTTCCATGAGCCTGAACAGTCTGTGCCCTCTCCCCAGTGCAAGAGCCTCCTTTCTCTGCCCAGGGGAAGGAGGTGCTGCTGTCCTGGCTCGGGCACACAGCTGATGCTGCTTTTATTGGGGGAGATTAACCATAAACTGGATTGTGCCCCGAGTTCAGAGTTCAGCCTTATCTACGGAATCCTTCCCCTCTTTACACATTCCAAGGGTTCTTACAACTCCCAGTCACTCCAGCCTGCAATGTTAACCCCTGAACAAGCCCTCACAGAACTGCCTGAAGGAAAAGCAGGTTTGGGAGGGTTTTTTGACAAGGTATTTTTAACCACTCCAGTTTGCAGAAACAAAACAACTTTCACTTCCTTCAAAACAATCCATATGTCCATTCTGGTGTCTGTGCCACCGAATGCAAATCATTCTGCTTTCAAGTTGTGTACAAATAGAGACCAGGCTCTTGTCACTGGGTACACCAAAAAAAAAAAAAAAAAGGGGGGGGGGGGCAAATAATCTTGTACCTGGTTCCCCAGCCAAGGGACACCTCCCCATGACCTGACCTTGTCCAGATTTCCTCTGGAAGTGCAGCTGGGCATGGATCTGTTCCACATTCAAAGGGTGACAGGCAGCTCTGGTGGGATGGGAATGCTGCAGGATCATTATTTCCTGGGACACAATGGCACTGCTGCTTTCTGCAGCCCAGAAATCGCTCTGGCCTGAGAACCAAGCCAGTGGGATCTGGCGAGGGTTTGGGGTTGCTTTTAGGACACATCTCCCACTGCTCACTGGGGGGGTTTGGTTTTCTTCACCCACCCACCTACTGCACCCAATTAGTTTGCTCTGGGCTCGTGTACTAAACTTCCCACCAGTGGGAACATCTATTCTGTTTTTACTACCTCCAATTTCTACCACAATACAAATAAACTGTGACTAAAAATACACACCAGGATTGAATAACACTTTGTGGAACACTCCATGACATACCTACAAACCTACACAGGGCTCGCTGCTTCCCAGAAACTGAACCCTTTTGAGGTGGCTTTGGTTTGGACAACCAAAAACAAATATTCACTTCCTCGCTTTCAGTATTTCGTGACAAAAAGGGAAAAGTTCAATAGAGGCCAAGGTGCTGAACTTTGATAGTGAACAACTCACTGCACTGGAACACCCCCAAGGAGCAGCTGGGGAGCCCCAGGACAGGTCCAGCTCAGCTCTGGGCCTACAGATGAAGGGAAGGCTTAGGGGGGAAAGTCAAGATCTGACAAACTTTGAGCTGGTCTTGTTTTAATTGGGGAGGAGGGAGAAAATGCATATTTGAAATGCTTCTGAATTAATGCCTTGAAAATGATGAAATTCAAGCCTGCAGCAAACAAAGCCTCACCTGGCAGTGCAAACCCCTGCAGAGCCCCCCTGGGCCCTGTGCTCTGCAGCCAATTGCCTGGAAACCACATTTCCAGAAGAACCCAAATCCCACGGCACTGCCCCTGCCTGGACCAACAGCCTGGGCCTCCTCCCTGCTGGGGCTGCTCTCAAACAGCCCCTCAGCAAAGCCTTTCCCTCCAACACCACGTGCAAACCCAGCTCCACTGAAAAAGAAACCCAACCTTTCCAGCCAGGAAAACCCAGGATTCCCTGGAAGCACGAGAAGGGAACACAGAAATTAAGATATGTGTTACAACCCCCCTGATTTTCCTATAGAGATCCTTATCTTGATTAAACACATCTTCATTTTTTTTTTTCCTGTTCACAGCCTTCATATTTTAATGAGCAAATGCTTCTTTTTGGGTCTTGTATTGCTTAATTTTAAAGGAAAAGCCACTATCCCAAAGCAACAGCCTGTTTGTAAAGCACTATCTGAAATTTAAAGCCCTATTTCAATATTTTGGCTCTGTTCTGTTGTGGATCCAGTTGGGCTCCATCAGCAAAATCCCAGGTCTCTTTCCAGAAACTTCTCAGGGATTTTCTCAGAAGGCAAATGTGATGGATTAGAAAAGATACCAGCAAATTATGAAAGTTAATATGCAGCTGGGGAATGTGCACTCCTCTAACAGTCCACCTGGGCAAAGCAATCAGTGCTCTTGGATATTTCTCTGCAGATCCATCCCAATTCTGCACTGCACAACAGCAGCTTTCGCAGGAAAATGCCCTCTTACTGTCTGTTATCAGCAAAGCCCCCCAGGAATACACTTGGAAAACATTTTCCTATACTGTTTACAAGGAAATTAAACTGCAATCTGATGACAATGCATAGGAATGGTAAGACAGATGTCTTCTGCCAAGAGGGAATAATCCACAGCTCTGCCATTCAAGTGCTTTCATGATTTGTCCACTTTCTGTTTGTTTGCTTATTTTAAATAAACTTCTATTATAAAACGAAGTCCCCAAAGCACAAGAAATCTCAGATAAGGATTTCCAGATCCCAGAAACAACAGCAGAGAGGTGCCAGTATCTAGAACTAGAATTCTAGAACAGAACAGCAAGGACAAAACACATCTTCCAGTCGGAAATCAAGACATTTATCTGGGAAAAACCTCCCCAAGCTACTCTCACAATTTAAATACAAGACACAAAATATGTGTTACTCACCTAACTCCACCATCCAGCACAGACAGAGAAGAGAAAGGGGGGAGGGGGAATGTGACTCTTCCTCCTTTCTCCCCAAACCCGTTCATTCCTCCTCACAACTCAGGTGTATTTTCTTTGTGCCTCTTGTCACAGCAAGTCACATTTCCCAGAATTATGTCTCATATTTTCAATGGGGGAAAAAAAACAAAAATCCTGAGGGCCCTTGAGATGGTTTATGAATGTCTTGAGCACCAGTAAACTGGAGCCTACAAAGGCTTTCACTGAAAAAAGGGCTCCTGTTGTTAGAAAAGAGGCCCAAACGAGGCACAGCTGTTTGTCCCTCATTTGCAGCCCTGCTCATTTTCTGCTTTTCCACACAGCTGGGGAGTCCTGCAATTGCTTTGGGCTCTGAGGTTTATGTCTTGTTTTAAAATTAAGGTGAATACTCAGCTGCTCTTAACGAATAATACGCTTCACACATCGACAGCACACGTTATTTCCAGAACTTTCAACTGAGCTTGTGAGAAAGAGAAGGAATGAACTGCTCCTCCTAAAAAAAACACAGGGAGTCATAAAGAGAGAGATAAAACACCCCTGACCTGCCTGATGCCCCAGCCAGGGCTGATGATGGTGGTGAAATGGGACTCCTGAGAACCGACTGGAGGGCAATAAAGGCTCACACACACAAGAGCTGTGACCTTTGGAGCCCTGCACTGACACCCTGGAGGTGCTGGGCACAACTGGGAGTTCCCCACTCAGGGCCTCTCGAGAGAGACCCCCGGGTTTGAACCAGCACACGAGGCAGATGAGGAAAGGCACAGCTCTGGACAACGGGGCTACAAATGCTGCTGTCCTGATGAATTGTATGCCATTTAAACACCAGGGTGGATGCCAAGGCAACCCAAGAGTAGCACACCCCGAACTGAACAGCCTGCAAGCAAATGAATTAACCAGAGGGAGAAATTCAGGCTGGAGTCGGTTATGCCCTGAATTCCCCGGGCTGGATGCTCGGGGATGGTTTCAGCTGTGCTGTGTGAACATCACCTGCACTCCTCACTGCCCTGCACCAGCATCCCCCCAGGAGCAGCTCTGCCAGCAGCCTGTGAGCCAGCAGATGGTCCCTGATGGTCCCTGCAGCAATCAGGGAGGGCTGGTTTCTTCCTGACCGCTTTCACACTCGCTCCCAAGTGACAGGCACTAAATCCTGACATAAATCACTCCCGCCTGCTCCATCTACCCACCCGAAACGCGGGACGTGGATGTGTCAGCCTATTTCCTCCAGATCCACCCTCCTAGCTGAGCAGGAATCATGTGTCCTGTGCTTTCTAACAGGCTTTAATAAACGTTCAGACCAGCCTCTGTGCTCAGCAGTTGATTGATAGCAATTAGTTGGCACTGACAAGGATATTGCTTGATGTGACAGACCAACAAAACACACCAATTTGTGCCAAGAAAATGTGTTCAAAAAAGGTGGTACATCTATAGCTCTAACAGGGCTCCTGCACTAAAAAATTAAATATAATGAGCATGTTCAGTATAAATAAAGTACCACCTCACTGCAGGGCTGTATATGGATTTAATAAGCTGTACAAGGCCTGCAACGGGACGGGGCTGGTGGGTTTTTTAATTATCACTGCAATAAGGGCAAAATTCAGTTCTATGCCAACAAGACAACTTCATTACCTCAGTTTTATCTCTGCACCTAGCACTGCTTTCAGCTGGGCCAAGTCATTCAATGTAAGTGATTTTAAATGCCAATGGTGGTGTTAAATAGCGGGCAGGAAAAGACACAGTTCAATTGTCATGCGTGTCAGGAGCCTGGCACACACTGCACTGGAGATTTAAACCTCCTCTGTAAAGGGGAGCAGTTAAACTGCTGGTGAGGAAAGGAACACCAACATCATCCCCACACGGAAAAGCTGCACCAGTGTCAAACCAGACCCGTGTCAACAGCAACAGGCTCGCCCTTTGTGGGTGTTATACTTAATTTTAAAATGTTCCTAACTGACAAATCCGAACAAAAAGACCATTCTTATCAAGTCTGTTTGCACACATTCCAAGTACAGCTGCACTGACTTAGCTGCAGGACTTTAAATTCGCCCATTAGGTTAAATTATGCAGATTTTCCATGTGAACACAGCATGCTGTGGATCCCAGATGTGTAAAAATCTTAGGACCCGACTCTACAAACTGCTCTCCACCTGATGGGGACAAAAAGCATCAAGGACTGTCGTATTTATTTGAAAAATAAAAAAGCAAACCCAACATTCAACTCCTCCTGGCCAGTCCAGACAGGAACTGCCATCCCCATGCAAATATGTCCCTTTTGTGGAATGCAGGGCAGGGCACTGGAAGGGGAGGAACAACCTGGAGCCACTCCATCCATCGGTCTCTGCTTCTCTAGGAAACAGCACTTTCAAACCAACTGAAACGGGACCATTTCTGCCAGGGCAGGACAGGAATGTGTGAGAGCTCCCAGAGCTCCCCGTGGGGGGAAGAGAAGAGAGTTCTCTGTCCAGAGCTGCCGGACAGGAAGGAACCACTTGGCCAAGGCCGCGTGTTGTGACTGGACGTCCCCAGACTGGGGCAGGTTTCTGTGGTTTCCTGCAGACAGTTGTGACTGACACAACCCAAGGAACCTCCTCCTTCCCCTTCCTGTCTCATGACCTTTGGTGCCACTTGTTCAGGTTTTTACTGTGGGTAAGAGTTTCTGCAGCACACCCTCAGTTAGAGAGGCAAAAAACCATCCTGAGCTCTGGAGACTCAGCTCTTGGGAGATGCTGGGGATGTTTCCCCGATCTGCCACGAGTACCAACTGTTCTGACTCTTGCAGGATGAAAGAACAGTTTTGCCAGTATTATTTCCAGCTTCACCAGACACTTCCCCAGTGTGTCTGCATGAACATGCTTTGCACGGGAGGAAGTTTTTATTTATTTATTTATTTATTTATTTACCCAAACTTCACCAAGCCAAACTTCTGGATTTAGAGTAACACTTTTAGACTCAAGTTCTGGGAAGCACTGCTAGTCAGGTCAGATCAGTATTCCAATGTGAAGCATCTTTAAAGCGCATGGTAAATCTTAATCATTTTAAGTCCCTAAGAGAATTATCCTAAGCAACTTCTAAAATTATGTCCTGAGAATTGGGATTTCAAAGTAAGCATTTCTAATCTTCCATGCATCATTAGAAACCCTCCAGCCCTCAAAACCAACCCTGCCATGCTCCCCTTGGCTACTATTCATTTTGGTTTAATTCCCCACTTCTGGAATCGAGGCCCACCTGGAGCACCAGCTTAGCCTGGGCAGTGATATTTTCATTTCCATGTCATTAGAACCTGCAGTATCCAGGCAAAATGGTGGTTAAGCTTCCTCAGCAATCCACTATGACTGTGACAGGCAAGGCAGCAACAACTGGAGCTTCCAAAACGTGAGGTGTCAGTGCAGACAAAGCTCAGCCTTCCTCCCATCACCCCTCTGGTCACACTCAGCCCCTGGAGCTGGAACAATGGGAGCTGTGCGTGGATTTTCACGGCATTCCGAGCTCCTCAGCAGGACACTATATTGAGCATAAACTGGCTGTTTTAATAAAAATTGCCTGGCAACAGGGGTTTGTGTAATACAAACATTTCTACATAAAAACCCAAGGTAGCTTTCTCATGTGATTGCAGCCGGGCCCACAGTAATGCAGACCAGATGTGCCTCCTGCATTCCAGCATATTTGTTAATCTGGAGGTTCTGTGCTGTGTGGGAGGAAAAAACAGTTTATAGAATGATTCATATTAACCAGGTATGGCCGGTTTAAAATGCTCTTTATTACTCAGACAAAGAAATTAATCAAGTTCTCTTCTTTAGGAAAAGAGATCTTTTATCATCTATCTCTCTTTTATCATCCATCACCTTAAAAACACTCCACGTTCACAGTTTAACCTCCCTTGTATTTTATACTCGTTCCTGGTTTCAGACACTGCTCTCTGAATTGAGATGTAGTTGTTTTAATGCCTTAAGCCCCATCCTGCCCCTGCCCTGCCTGCTCCGAGTCAGCTCCTTGTGCTCCTTGTTTTCACTGGGAGCAGGAGAATCGGAACCACTGTGGCATTCAGGTCATGCTCAAAGTGTCTCTGTCAGACAGATGTTACTCCTGTCACATCTGGCAGCTGGAATTCTGCCCCTGCAGTGAAGGTGTCCAGGCTGGAATTCTGCTCCTGCAGTGAGGGGGTCCGAGCTGGAATTCTGCTCCTGCAGCGAGGGTGTCCAGGCTGGAATTCTGCTCCTGCAGCGAGGGTGTCCGAACCTGGGCGAGAAGCTCAGTGGGAGGAGCTCTGACTGTACACAACGTGCAAGTCAGCACAAGAGGACTCCTTATATAGTTATTCCGAGTTTTACTTTCCTACGGTAGAATTCTAAGAAGTACTAGATCTGCTGAATCACAGACGTGTTTCCCCCTTAGTGTCACCTGCTGCTGTGAGAGGATTGCCCAGAACTTCTGCTGACAACACACCTTCTGGAAGGATTTCATGTCCTGCTCTGAACAGCAGACCTCAAATCCTCACCTTCCAGTTTTCCTCCAAGGTCTCTACAGCAGCAGAACAACTTTTATAACCTACTAACTGTGTTCAGGAAAAAAAGAGAGGAGTACCCAGCCAGCCTGCCCTCACCAGCTCATTGTTTGGGAGCTGCCTGCCCACTCCTTCCCAGACGGGTTTAATTCCTGAATTCCCTGACAAAGTGGGACCTGTGTTTAATTCCTGAATTCCCTGACAAAGCCGGACCTGTGTTTAACTCCTACATTTCCTGACACAGTTGGAGCTGTGCTTAATTCCTGAATTCTCTGACAAAGCTGGAGCTCACGTTTAATTCCTGAATTCCCTGACAAAGCCGGACCTCTGTTTAATTCCTGAATTCCCTGACTAAATCGGAGCCGCGTTTAATTCCCGTATTCCCTCCCCAAAGCCGGGCTCGTGTCTAATCCCGATCCCGGCACTCTGAGCCTGCGCTGCCCAACCTCCTCCCGGCGCACGGAGCCCACGGCCGGGGTAGGAGGGGCTCGGAGCACAAGCCATTTTACAGTCTCTCGGCATTCCAGCCCGCTGCCTAATTCCCATCTTTGGAAGAAGAAAGCAGGGGGAGAGGCCGGGCTGAACTTTTGACCCGCGGCGCAGACACCCAGCCCGGGCAGGGCCGGGCCATAAAGGTGTCTGTGCGGGGCCGGCACCCACGACAATCGTCTGCAGCTTGTTTCCTCACCATCCTCCTCGCAGGAATGGTGATGACTCGTTTTATGATTGCCAGATGGTGGATTCTGCTGAGAGTGCCCTGTGACTGCCCTGACCCCACATAAAACCCGAGGGGCCGGGCCTGTCCCCCCCCCCCGTCCCTCCCCTCCCGGCGCGGGGGAGCCCCCGAGCCCCGCGGGACCGGGGGAGCATCTCTGGGGTCACCCCTCGGGACCAGGGTCTGTGCTGGGGGAGCATCTCTGGGGTCACCCCTCGGGACCAGGGTCTGTTCTCGGGGAGCATCTCTGCAGTCACCCCTGAGGATCAGGCTCCATGCTGGGGGAGCATCTCTGCAGCCATCCCTCGGGACCGAGTCTGTGCTGGGGGAGCATCTCTGCAGTCACTCCACACCTTCTCCGTCCTCTCCCGGGTCAGGACACACATCCAGCTGAGCCCGTGGATGTGCACACTGGTCACTCTCTCGTACCACAGCTGATGAGGCGTTTTTTAACTTCTAACTCACTTCTGATTTCCAGTTCACACTCAGAGCTGAGTCACTTGGCCTTACTCTGTTGTTTCTGCCCTTACTCCCTCTGCCATTTTAACTGCTAAAACCCCAAAGTTCACAACCTCGCTGTCCTAGGATTCCCCTCAGATGCGGCATCCTCCCCCACACGAGTGATAAATAAGATTTACAGGGATGCTGACTGCATCATCCTCTAATCTCCCCCCGACATACCAACACGCCATAAAGTTTAGTGTGCCCCCCTTTCTGGGGTTGTTTACAACACAATCCTGCCTCAGCTTCTGTCTTGAATAGCTATCACGAAGGTCACTCGGACCTAATTGCTCTCGGTGCCTCCTAATGACCACAAATAGCACCTTTTTAATGAGCAGAGAAGGGGCAGAAAGAAAGAAAGCGAAAAAGAAAAGAATTCAGCCTTTCAAACGCAGAGAAAGCCTCAACTCCGTGCTTCTCAATTATGCACATCTTTAACTTCTGGTGAACTTTGCAGACAGGAACTCGGAAGGTATCTTAATTTTTATCACCCAGATTTAATTAGGGAATTGATTCTCCTCTCACATACTTCAGTTGGATTTTATTGCTCCTCTGCTGCCTGAGGTGTTCTCTTCAATTGGGGTGTCCAGTGCAAGATCCTCACACAGAGCACAGACTCACCAGTGCTGGGAGGAAACCACAGTCACACACGTGAAAAATGGGGACTTTGGGTTGCTTTAGGGAGAATTTCCTATTTCCATGTGGATTGTTCAGGTTCAGGCATCACTGAAGTATGGATTCATCCTGGTCTGATACAGTTTTCTGCAGAAGACTTCACAATGCTCATTATTTCCCTTTTCTTTGTGATCCTTCCTGTTCTTACTCTTTCTAAATAACAAACCCAAAGGTTTCCAGGGATCCTCAAGTAACCCAGAGTGCAACAAAACCGACACAGTATGTTGGATTAGACAACTTGAAACACACTTCTCCAGGTTATAACTGCATATATATATATATATATATACACACACACATGCAATATGTATAAATGTATGTAACTGTAAATAACTCATTAATGAGCCCCCAAAAGAAATGAATATAATGGTTAAGGTAGTCCAATTTTCTGCAGTGACCAGAACCAAGGAATATGAACACGATTTCCCAACTGTCCCACTTGGGGATGATTCAGTTTGCTCATGTCTTCCCTTAGAGGTACACATTGTTCTGGAAGGAAGAATTTCTTTGGGAAATTCAGCTTCATCTTTGTTGGCTCTTCCCCTTTCCCTGCTTCCAGCAGAAGAGAAGGGTTTCTAATCCTGTTCCCATGATGGAGTTCTCCTTACTCACTCCTGGGACAAAGCACACATTATTTTGGCCATACTGACTTCTCTTACTCTTCGTTGTGAAATCTACCTTGGGCTGAACAGCAAATTCTCAGCACACCTTTCTCCTGCCATTTTTGCTTTAGGATTCTGTATTTTGTTTGTCTCTTGGTGTAACATCTGGTCAGCAGAAGGGCTGATCCACCCTCTTATTTACTGCATGCATGTAACTCACATCCCAACACTAAACACAGACCACATGAATCCTTCCAGCACTGCCAGAGACTCTGATACTCTTAAAATACCTATAAAAACACAGGAAGTTATTTACTGAATTTAGCATGCACTTTGCCCATAAATGAGTTAACATGGAGGGGAAAAAAGAGGGGGGTTTTATTAATTAACACAGGGCTGGGGAACATTTTGAGAAAAGGGAGTGTGGAATGTGGATACCTTTTATAGTGGCGCCTGAACACAACTGGACTCACTGTCTTTAAAAAAAAAAAAGAATTTACCAAGACAGCCCTTATTTTTGCTTAGCAAAGTGACAAATGAGCCCAGAGCAGCTCAACCCAGAACAGCCACGAGCCAGTCCAACCTCGTACAGCTGAGCCAGAGGGAAGGGACAGGAATTCCAGGCTCACTGTACAGCAAGACTTGTAAAATCTGAGTTTATTTACAGTCAATTCTTGCTGTAATTAAGAGGTTTAGGTAAACAGTTAAGTAGCTCCTTCAGCATCTTCTCCATGAAGTAACACACCCTCCTTGAAGTAAACCCTGGTTTGCAAAGTGTGTTTCTGCAGGGAGCTCCCTTGAAATGCTGTGCCATCCAGGTCCTTCTCCCACAAAAAAGTGCAACGCATTTTAGGGGGAAACCCAAAGCTAAACGTGATTTCCATTTTCCAGAGCAGCTCTGAGGATGGGAGGGAGCACTGAGATGGTGCTGTTTAAACCACCCCCCTGCTATTTACACTCGTAAGAAACTCTGCTTTCAACTCAGCTCAGGGCATTTTGATAATCATCCAAACTTTTATCTTTTTCCTCCAACACTGAGGTTGGTTTCTGGATTTTCTACTTCTTCAAAGAGGCCCCGTGTTACCAAACAGGATCCTGCTTAGTTTTTTTCTGTGTACAAAGGGCAGCAATGAGTGTTTCCAAGATCTCACCAGGCCAAAGGCAGCACAGGGATTTTCTCCATATAGGCAGCTCCCAGGTCTCCCCTTGGTTAATCCCAGGCTGCAGGGGATCCATGGAAGCTGGCAGGGCATCCTCCTCACTGACCACACAGCTTCCTCTGAGCACTCACAGCTGGGCAGTCACCACACCCAGCTTTTATCCTCAGGTCTGGAGATCCAGCAGGGAGGTCAGAATTCCACACTGGAGGGAAAAATTCCTGGTCCTGGGCTGTGCCAGCAGGAAAAGCTCATCTAGTCACCAGGATGCAGCAGAGCCAGACCAGAGGGTTCTGTTTGCAGGTTCACCAGGTAACTTCTTGTGTGGCCACAGCCAAGCCATAGGGTTGTTCTCTATCTCAGCTCACTCCTCCAAGGGGCAGAGAAAAAGAAACTCTTTGTCCCAGGGTCACACAATGGCTCTTTAACACATGGAAGTGTCCAATGGTCTCTGGCAAACTAACAGGGAAGGCAGAGGCTCCTGGTGGAGCTGCTGGAGCTGCAGCCCCCCAGCCCGGGATGTCACACACAAGCTTCTTTAAATGCAGCAGCAAAGCCCTGTGAAAGGGCTGTGACCCTGCTCAGCCTCCTGTCCCTGCTCTGGCTCCCTGTGCCCTCAATCCCAGCGCAGCGGCTCCGGGTGCAGGTGCCAAAGCCCAGCAGGGCCGGGCTGCCCTGCTGGAAACAGCTCCAACAAATCCTTGCAGACAGCGCTGGAGAGGAGACGCTGCCGGATCAGAACAGCCACCTGAGGTGACCCCTCTCCAGCCTCGCTCGGTTACATAAGCCCGGAGCAGGAGCGGGAAGCGCCGGGAATGCGGCAGGAGGGAAGGGAAGGGAAGGGAATGCTGGGGCCAGCGGGGCCCTTCGAGCCCATCCCAGGCAGGAACTTCTCCAACACTGTGCAGGGCTGTGTCCCTGCCCTTCACAGCAACACAGTCATCCACTGGGCACCCAAATCCCGGGAGCAGGTGGCACCACAAGGGTAGGAAGGGACACGTTCCACGGAGAAGTGAAGCACAGACTCTTCTGTGTGGGACACCTGAGGAGCTACACCATGACAAACACAGCCCAGGGAATGTTCAGACACATCCCAGGATCCCTCAGTCGGGCATCAGGAGCCCCTAGACAGAACAGAAGCACCCGCAGAGTGTTTATTCCTGCTCCTTTGCCCCAGGATGGTGGGTAAGGAACAGGGGGCTGAGGCACATGCTCCAGTTCTGTGGCTGAGGAAGCACTGCCTCTGACTCCGGGAGCAGAGCTATCTGTCTGGAAAACTGTGTGCCAGGATCAAAATAAACTCCGGGGGAAAAAAGAAGCAACACCTTTTGAACTCATCCATGCAAGTAAGTGAACAGGCTGGACCAAGATTTACCAAGAGGTTTGGTTTATTCATGTTGTTTTCTGAGTCTCTCCACAGTCTTAATGGGGAGTGGCAAAGGGCATCCTGAAGATCTTAAACACTCTTTATCCTCTAGAGACCCAAAATAGCGTCTTGTGATGTACTTGTGAAATTCTAAAGAAGTCACACAAAAGCCCAGAAGCCACAGGCAGGGGAAAATGGAGCACAGCAACACATCTTATGATCACATGGACCACAGGAACATGCAGGAGAGGGGGAGAGAGACATTCCTTCTCTGAATGAGTCCTGAATGGGAGCCTGGGAACTGCATGTTTGGGAGAACTTTAAAAGGGACTTCTAAAGAAGGGGCAGGGGCTTTCCCAGCACTGACCCCCGACCAGTAAATCACTGAGTTCACTGGCTTTTTACTGCCACCCGTATGGCCCTGCTTGAGAGCCTCCAGTTTGCATCAGGATCTGACTTCAATTGCAAGCTGCTCCCAGAAGATACTCGGGCTCAGATCAAAGAGTGCTGAACACTTTTAAAGGCTTTAGCCAGGGACCTGTGCTGTGGGTAATTTAATTAACAGTTCAGCATCCAATACAAGACTGCAGCCAACTCTGATACTGCCAGTCTTGATCCCCTTGGAGAATGACCCAGGATTATTCCAGGAGAGAGAATTCATCTCCTCTGGCTTACTGGCTGTTTGCAGACAAGGTCATTAAGTGTGACACCACTGTGCTTCCCCTCCTCCCTCTTTTTCTTACTTTGAAAGTTTCCCTCATTATATGAATGAAATGTTCTCTCCCCAGTGATGTTCCTCAGAGGACCAGAAGCCAGGCTGTCCCACTGCCCATCCAGGCTCTGTGATGTTAAATTAATACTTGATGTTACTCAGAGGGCCCTGAAACACGGTTTAGAGATGTTCTGAAAGTCACTGCTGAACCAGGAACAGGCCATGAAGTATTTCTCAGTCTTTTCAAGAAGAGTTCCCTGGAACCTGCTGACCCCCCCTCTTAAAGAGGAAAGAGCAAAATAAACCAACGTAAGAAGGAGAGGAGAGATTCCTTCTTGTTAAATCCTATTTCTGTAAAAGCAGAACTGGCTCTTTGAATCTGCATTCAGGTAGTTCTGCTTTTGCTCAGTTCAGATGGAAAATTCATAGAAAATGGAGAGACAAGCAATTCTGGGCCTCCAATGAAAAGCCACCTACCAAGCTCCTTCAACTCTCCTCAGATGAACTCCATGGATATTGGTTCACTTAAAGCAAGATATGAAGGACAGTGGGTTGCTGAATGTGCTTTCTCTCCGGAGAGCAGCAGAAGGCTGTTGTGACTGGGAACAGGGAGCAGTAGGAAGTTACCCTGTCCTCTCCATGGAAACACGAACTCGATGCTCTCAGTTTCTCCACAGTCACACAGATTTTCCAGAGGCTCACTGGAGTTTACAATCTCCAGCCTTGTAAGGCAAGTGAGAGATGAAACAGAACAGATTTTTCTTCAAAGGAACTACTAATGTGAAATTACTTTCATCATAGCAAATTTTGGCATCAAGTGCAAAGAGAGATCTGAAACTCCAACTGCATCGACATGCACAAATAGGAACTGGAAGCTTCATTTCACTCTCATCTTATCCAAACAGATGATGCTTTATCCCATCACAGCCATTGCAAAGAACAAAGTGATCCCGTGAAACAGGAGGAAGAACTTGGACCCTGCTCTGTGCTCAGCTATCCATCAGCACATCCATTTCCATCGGCAGGAATCAGAGGTGTCAGAAAGGACAAATCCGGGCTCTCACTGCTCACCCACTGCCTGGTGCCCCGAGAAGTGATTCTGAAGTTCTGCAAGAGTCACCTGTGCCCTTCAGGATGGGCAACTTCAGAATGTGCACATGTGGCACTTTGTGAATGTGGGACCAACACCAGGCGTGTCCAGCTGCACACACAGGCTCACGGGGGGCCTCTGAAGATCACAGGCACTGAGCAAACTATGCTCCAGCTCTGCCAGTGTCCATCCAGACCCAGAGGAGCCACAGTCTGCCCTGTTTCCCGTATCAATCCCACACAAAGCACAAGTGACACCTCCCTGGCACAGCTGACTGCCAACATGCCCCTCAGAGACAGCCCTTACCACCGGACATCCATGGGAATATGGATTTCAGAGTCACTATTGTTTTCTCCTCCCTGCAAAGGGAAGGGATTCCCCATCCCCCACAGCCCTCTCTCCCTCATTTCCATCTGGCTGACGCTGCACCGACGCTGAAGCTCCAGCTGGATCCCACAGCACTGTCTTGAACATCGTGTTCCAGCCGAGCTGAACTGGAGGAGCCTCCCGGCTGCAGCACAAATCACAGGCTTCACGGACACACAAGAGCAGCCTCTCACTGACAGCCCTGCCCCTGGTACCCGGAGCACAGGCTGGAGCAGGGACAGGCTGGAGCAGGGACAGGCTGGAGCAGGGCTGGCTCATGGAGCAGGGCTGGCTCATGGAGCAGGGACAGGCTGGAGCAGGGCTGGCTCATGGAAGGAGGCCAGTTGTTGTGCTCCAGGAGTTTTGTTTGGGTTTGCAGACACTGCCTCCTTTCACAGCAAGCAGACAAACGGGGAGACTCTCTCTCTCTCTTTCCCTAATGAGAGGGGGTTTACTCCAGTACTCCTGAAGCCTTCCCAGACTCCCACAGTGCCACTCCAACAAGTGCTTTTAAGGCAGGATTCGGTGGGACAGGGGAGCCCCAGCACTGGGGTCACAGCTCCATATCTCTGCATTTTCCCTCTCCCCCAGTGAAAGGCGTGAGAGCCTCTGGCCACAACAGAAGCCAAAACCTGGCTCCCAGTTGAGTTCCCAGAAAACACGTGTAAAGGCAGTCCCTGGCATTTCTGAGGGCAGGGAGTTTCCCCTCCCTCCTTCAGGCAGAAAGCACAGCACCTTGCAGGAAGAGTTAACAGGACTGGGCTGTTTAATACTTTACCCTCATCAAACATGGTAAGAGGCCTCCCATGCTGGAAACTCCTGTGACCCAGTTAAAGACAGTGACCCAATTCTGTTATGTCAGGAATGAAGCCCTTCTAATTTTCTCAAACAAGAACCATTTCAACTGAACAATTCCATACCAGTACAACCAGCCCTCGCTCACAACAGATATTTGTAAAATAACTTTTTTCTTGCCACAGACTCACCCTTTTACAACCCCGTTCATGTCAGTGCATCTTCCAGGTGCTTCACAAATTAGGAAAACACATTTAATATAGAGTAATTGCCCATATTCAGATTCCCCTCTTGCTTTCAAAGGGAAGAATTCTAACCTCAAACCAGGAGACCTTTCCAGCAAACATCTGCACTGGTCTGAGTGGTGCTTTCCAGGCAATATTACTCCTATTTCTCATTTACACGAAACCCTCTTTGTCCCCTGAGGCGAAGGGAAGGCACAGGTGCCACGAAAGGTGAGTGTACTGGGAAGTGTCTCTGGTACAGCACAAAAAGGTCCCTCTGATGAAAGCCTGTGCCCTTTGCACGGGGCAGTCAGGTGCCAAGTGACACCTCTGGCTGGGCACAGCGTGACAAGGTGAACTGAGCCACAACCCCAGAGGAGGTGCCAGTCAGTGCCCCTGTGTGTCAACCCAGGAAACAAAGGATTTGCTTTACCTGAAACTTTTTTACTACCTTGGAAAGTTCTGATTTACACCAATCCCCCCCAAGCCTACTGAGAACTCCATTTCTAAGTGAATTAAATAATTTTCAAACCTATTCTTTTCAAACTACCAACAAGTTGGAGGGGGAGGACATCACACCTTCACTTCTTAATTCATTATATCTCGATGTGGAGTGAATACAAGGAGATTTTAGACATGAGGGTTAAGGCCCTGGCCAAAAAGCCCCAACTGAGAGTTGTCAGAAGAGGAGGAGGCACAGTTCTTTATTCAAGTTTCTATCTGACCTAAACCTGCCTTGCCAGCACAGTAGACTCAATCTAAGATTGCTGGCTCTGAGCAGGGACAGATGTTATCTCACAGCTGTCATTATGCCATTGACTCACATCACCTGAGAAGACCTCTGGGCTGCAGGGCTGGGACATCCAGTACAAACACCTGGGCCTCACATCCCTCTGCCTTTCAACAGCTTCACCCCAGATGGGAAGTCCTCTGGCAACTCCACCAAAAAGGCTATTTTTTTTTTCCTTAGTTTTTCTTTTTAATAGACAGGACAACAGAAAGAGAATGGAATACAGGCAGAGCTCAACATCCAAAGAATCTGAAAAATTAATTCACACATTCTTCCCGTGGCACTGGGGACACCCATATATGATAAAATAAGCAGGTTTGACTGTATGGGCACCAGCACCACCTCACATGGCTGGATTTCCTCCTTTCTGCCACAGAACATTCTCCTGCACATCACAGATCTGGGCTCCTTCACACTGGTCCTGCCCCTTTCCCACTCTGCCCGAGAGATCAAATGAGGTGAGGAGCACATCCTTCTTCCCCTCCCAGCCTGGGAGCCCTCCCAGCTCTGAGCACCCTTCCAGGCAGCACAGCTGCACTGGGGAATTGGTTAAAAAGAGGAAGTTTTCCTTGACACCAGAGGAGTGACACCCTGGAGACGGCGCTTGTGCAACCTCCCCGTCAGAGAATCAAAAATAAAACCACAGCACAAGGTTTCACCATCATCTCTCCCCCTCCCTCAGCAGAAAGAGTTGCACTGCAGGACCCCACAAAAAGGTCTACAGAAAAATGATGCAGACTGAGTTTGGCAGGAGCCTTCCTAGGCCCCATCCCCAAAATGCCACCAGGAGGGTTCTGTATTCACAATAAACACATTTTTCTTTTAACACGGTGCTAATTAGAGAAGGAGAAATTGTTTGGCACTTTCTCTTCTGAGTACGTCAACAGCCTCTGAGGACAACACTCCTTGTCTCTGCCACTGCCTAAATTCAGAGCAACCACAAGCCTGTAATGAGTTACGTGTGAAAGCCAAGGTGAGGTAACGTCTTGGCACCTTTCATACATATTCATAGAGAAACAACAGTTCTCAGCAGTAACACGCTCCTGTGTACATGTAAAATGCTCCACAGAATTCCTCCCAAGACCTGTGCTGGGCAGGGAGGTAAATACTCCAGGTGCTGCTTCCCGGAGAAGTGGGACAAGGTGCAGTGGAGTCACTGCCCAAGGTCACCCAGCTCAGTGCTGTCAGGAGCTGGGACTATAAAAACCATCTCTTGCCTCAGTGTTCTGCCCTACCCAGGGAGCCAGCATTACCTCCCTGCACCTCTGGGAATAACAATAACACCACCCATGAACAAGTCAGACCGAGCAAACACCAAGTAATTCCAGAGGAGGGATGAATGAACTCCTGTGTAGTTAATTCCAGGAGCTGATCCAGTTCAGGCCTGCCCACGAAGAGAGGGAAATTCTTTCACACACGCAGGAAGAAGAAAGAAAGAAAGAAAGAAAGAAAGATGAGGAAAAGAGACAGAAGTGAAGCACAGGGTGTAAGGCTCCATAATCCCTGAGCAGGAGCTGGAACAGCCTGGCTGCCCCAAGGACAGAGCTGCCTCAACAGGGACCCGATTTTTAAAGTGCATAAATGCCTTGCTAACCTGACTTACCCTGCGCAGCCTCCAAGGTGTGCTTGTGGCTTTAAATATTTTCTCGTTGCTGCTTTGAAGGCAAGAACAGACACGATCTCCACAGCACCCACTGCGTGGCTGGGGGGAGGAGGAGGAGGTGAATACTGTAGCTAGCTGAGAACTGTCAGATTGTGTTTGCCATCAAGGAATGCCATTTCCCAACGCCTGAGTTTAACTCTGGAATGAGATGCACGCTGCTGCTGACCCCTCTGCCGACACCCCAGAGACTCCCTTATCTCATCAGCCCCTGAGCAGCCCGTCCTCACTCCCCCGCGTGCGTGTTCCCAAACTGTCAATCTCCCCGCAGTGACTCACAAGGTTCTGAACCCACCATTCGCCTCTGAGTCTCACTATTTTTTCATACGAGTCCTTCTGGTTTAGATTGAGAGGCATCTTATTCTTCTTAAATGCTAAAAGCGAAATTAAAAAGGATCACTGAAAGCGATGTGCCCCCAGCACAACAGCCTCCCTGAGAGCCCAGCACACTTCAAAGGCAAACACAGGGATCTCATCCTGCTCTCCCCTCAGAGTGCTGTAAATTAGCAATAATTCCACTGAAGTCAGTCAAGCCACAATCATTAGAACAACCTCTGTGAGCAAACGTGAAGCAGGGCCTGCCTGTGGGCACATTTCAGGAGTGGCACCAGGCTAGAAAACATATTGCAAGGGTGTGTTAAAGTTTAGGTCGGCGTTACAGACTCTCCGTGTGCTCCCCTCACAGCCCACTGAGAACAAGAATCCTCCTTCCCCACATGATAATGCCCATTATCATACAGTGCAAGCACCACCTGTGCATCACTAACACAGCCCTGGAAGGTGGGGGGGCTGGAGAGAGATGCCAACCAAAATTCCAAGGCAGGCTTTGTTTGTCATCCCCACGTGCCACAGATGCATCGCCCACCAGGGAAGGCTTCAGTTCCTTACCTTCTGTCACCCCACAATTCCGATTATCCCACGTCAAACCGAAGGCTCGCTCAAGGAGGCGTTTTAAAAACTGGTGGAGTTCAGCCACTGGTAATGGAACTGTTTCAATGCCTTCTCCTCCAGCCCCACTGCACAGAGCAGGAGGGAGGGAGGGGGATCCAGGCAGCTCTCCCCCAAAACATTCACGGGGACATTTTGATGTTCCTTAAGCTACTGAATAACTTGACCAAAATGGAAAGGGTTCCAGCAAACATGCTTATCTTCCAGAGAGCACAGAACCCAACCCAAACATACACATCCATTCATTATTGGATTTGCTGTTTTAATCAGCAAGTACCAGTGACTCAATTAGCCTCTTAGCAGTGCCTAAATGGCACTAATTCAGCCCGCTGGCTGCTGCAGACACACAGCCCGGGCTGTCCCCTCGGATTCCACGGGAACAGCACAGCCATTCTTCTCCTGACAGCACCAGGGGCCCAGACAGTCTCCTGCTCCCTCTCCCTGCCTCTGTTCTGCCAACCACACAGAAAGAAAAGACCCCAGGGCTGACTGTGTGTGAGCGTTGAGTAGGAGGGAAAAGGAAGAGGGAGACACTATTTCTATTCATTTTACAGCTTCATCCTTCAAAAGCCTTTCTAAAAAAAAAAAAAAAAATATTGAAAAATGCATTCCCAGAAGCTCATGGTTTAGAGCAACAGCCCAGTCAAGTGTTAAAGATACTGACCTGAGCTTTACCCACCACAGCTCCTGCACAAGAGGTTCACTAATTACACAAGTACTTCTGGAAGTATTATTTGGTTCTGTCCAAGGCTTCCACGACTGTTGTTCTGTTCCTTACATTTGGGGGGTTTAGGACAAAGGATAAACCATCAACTGCCCAAAGTGTGAAGGTTTCATTTGTCCATCTCCAGCAGTAACACCCAGCACCAGTGGCCAAACCACCCAAGCCCAGCGTGCTCTGTGCACTCCCCAGCACATTTGTGCGGTTCAGTTTTGTGGCTCTCCCTTATATAACAATTCATTTTCAGGCAGATTGATTCCCTGGTGAGTTGTTGCACATTGTGCAGCCATAAAAGCACCAGTGACAGTCAGAGAAGGTGACAGGAGCAGGAGGCTGGTGTGAGGGCAGAAGCCAAAAGGACTTTTGGCAGCAAGTAGAGTAGATGTCAAATTAAAGTGACCAAGCAACTACAGCTTCAGAAGTATTGACTCAGTATGAACAAAATGTGCTGTCAAAACACAACATGTCAGAACTGAGCCCATCAGATCTAGTTTATATGATGACTATACATAGAATTACAGGTCAGGAGAAACATGGGAGACCTTAGAGGAAAAAACCTTTGCTAATTAAGTTACAATGTGGAAAGCAGAGTATTCTCACCCAGAAAAAAAGAGCAAAGGACTCATGAGCTCTTCTCACTCATTTCCATGACCTTTCTCATAACTTAAAACTGAAGGCTCCTTAAAAAATGGTCAAAAGTAGGTTCACTCTTGGTTTGAGAGCCACATTTGCAAAAGAGGTAATATTGCTTTAAATCCCTCCCAGCAGCTTCCCAGCTGACAACCACTTGGCATCCAAAGGCTAGGTAGGGACTTGGCAAACACACAGCATTTCTACAACAATATTTGCTACATAAAATGAAACAAACAAATAAAAGAGAATATCCCTTTCAAGTACTAGACAGTAAACAGGCCCTGCACTCCCACTCCCCTTTCCTTATTAATATTCAACAGTTTAAAATAAAGATGTACCAAAAAACCACCAGGGAATCCAGGGAATTCATTAAGCCTTCAGTATTTCAGTTCACCAGTCTCTGATTTCCAGTCAGCTGAAGATGGAAAGTCATTACTTCAGCTACAGCCCAGGTCAGAGGGAAGACTAATCTCAGAGTGACAAAGCTGCCAGATTTCAGGTTTGGGATGAATGCAGCCTGGTTTGGGAATTATAAGGGAGAATAAGGAGAATGCAGTATCTTAATTAAGGAAAACCAACCAACCTGTGCCAACAAACAAGGACACACAGGCAGGCAGCACAGATCAGTGTTTCTGAGGAGAAGCCACAGAGTGAAACCTGGGCAGGGCAGGGACCTATTCTTGCATGTTGAAGGGGGTTTGATACCTTTTAGAGATGCTCACGTATAAATTCCACGTCCTTCCCCCTTCCCAGCTATTGCTTCCATACAGATACTGCCCAGACTGTTCCAGAGGCACCTCACCCTGCAGAATCCCCCCCTGCACAAAAGCCAACGTCACCTTTCCTGCACTAAGGGAAGAGGAAATTGCTGCCAGCGAGGGGAACTCCATGGGAAGTGTGCAGAGACAATATCCTGCCTGCTGCATCCCAGCTTCTAAAAACAGTCATGGATTTGCACAGCAGCTCTGTCTGTGCTGCTGAATCCACTGCCCATCCCTGCTCCCCTCACTGCCCATATCCCTGCTTCCCTCACTGCCCACATCCCTGCTTCCCTCACTGCCCACATCCCAGCTCCTTACTGGTCATCCCAGCTCCTCACTGCCCATATC
>NW_020884926.1:1174996-1194053 GCF_003945725.1 Corapipo altera
ACATCCCAGCTCCTTACTGGTCATCCCAGCTCCTCACTGCCCATATCTCACTCCCTTCACTTCCCATCCCTGCTCCTCACTGCCCATATCCCAGCTCCTCACTGCCCATATCCCTTCTCCTCTCACTGCCCATATCCCAGCTCCTCATTGCCCATATCCCAGCTCCTCACTGCCCATATCCCAGCTCCCCTCACTCCCTGCCTGATAAATCCCTTCCTAACTCAGCTCCCAGCTGCTCCCAGCATCCCCCCTCCGGCAGGAACTGCTGCTTCTCCTGCAACTTTGGCTTTATAAAAACACCAGAACCAGACAAGCAGATCTTTTCAGTTTTTTTTGGTTTGTTCTTTTCTGTCTGTAGGTAAATCTCCATGAGCCACAGACATTGTGGGATTTGGGAAGAGCTGCCTCTCCCTCCGTGCTGCAGCGAGCAGGGCAGGCAGAAGTTCTGCCCAAAGGAAGAGCTCACAATCAAATAAATGAAACTGTTCAAAAACGTCCTCTTGAGTAGGTGATGTTACTGCAGCTTATGGACATTTTGTCTTCCCTTGTCAGGAAAGCTGGCTTGCTAATTTATGGGCAGAGTGGGAAAAGCAGAGGGATACAGACAGACACAGAATACTTAAAACAGGCCTCAGAATGGAGACAAAGCTCCCCTTTCACCTCCTGCTGCTATTTACCATCTGGGATCCTGAAAAGGGGGTGATGGGTAGTTTTGTGATAGGTTTGGCAAGGGGCAGGACATTTAGGATTTTCTATGTGTAACGAGGTCATGTGTCAGCGCCTTTGCAGCACATGGGAACACCATCCAAAAGGAGGTTCAACAAAAGGGGCTGCCCTGGCTGAACTGGAAAGAAATTCTCTTTAAAAATATCCTGGCACCGAGGCAGGATCTTAATAAGATTAATAATAATAACAATAAATTCGCAGAAAACGCCCCCAGAACGCGGCGTGGAAAAGCACCCAAAAACTGAAGAGTGAACACATCCAGCTGAAAGTGGATATTTTATACTATCACATTTTTAGAAGTGGTATGAAATTTTAAAAGCAGCATGAAAATTCTGAGTCCCAGCATTTTTCTCTTCTGTTTGGAAACCAAACAGGTCAGGCCACCCCATGTTTTTTGATAACTTTTGCTTTCTTGAGCCCCCCTTCCATTGTGCTCAGGAGGTAAGACCTGAACAGGCTGATATAAAATGCACTGCAAGTCCATGGAGAGGGAGAAGTACTTTGTATTCCAGTATTCTGCAACATTTCCACTAGTACTGGGGGTTGGGGTGGGGGAGGCAACTTTGCATTTCAGGGCCTGCTTGGAAGAAGAGCAGTATTTTTATTCTTTATTCAGTATTTTCATTCTTTCTAACACCGCTTTGTTTCACAAAAGCAATTTACAATGAGCAGATAAACGAAAGGAGGAGTTCAGACACGGTTCTTCTGTTTTCATCAAAGGAATTATTAATAGGGTGAATTTCCCATCATCGGGGGCTACAGTAAATCTTTAAACAGGATCCTTTAACCCCAGGACCTGCAGGAAACATGAGCACCCCAGCCTTTTGCCCAGACTGGGTGTCTGCTGACCAAAGGGACTGTAACAACGCTGCTGCTGCAGACAATTCAATCTGGGCCCTGAATTATTTACAATCTGTCCTCTCCACGATGCCCAGATGTGAGAACCAGCCACTAGAGCTAATGCAGTGCTTTCCTGTCCTTGTGCCTCAAACTCCTGCCCCGTTTTCAAGCCTGAAAGCTTTAAACTGAAGGATGTCACTGCTACACCACAGGAAAGTCAAAGGTGGTTTGTGCCTTGTGGGAAACAAATAAGCAAAACTTCCCACTGTGCTGATGGGAAATGAAGAAGTTCTGTCAGATCCTAAAGAACAGCTCCTTCAAAGCCATCACACCTGTACCCCTGGGGATCACTGTTCTGGAAGCTGGTGTTGTTCCTTCTCAGCCTCTCCCCGTGCCTGCACATCCCTGATGGGCCCCGGAGCCAAGGGGCACCAGAAGGAACCCCAGTCAGCATTGCCACGGGACACCGAGAGATGGACACTGCCAGCCCAGCCCAGAAAGGCTCCCCTGTGGATCAGGGTTCAGGAGGCTCCATCCACAGCCTGGAGTGAGGCTGCAATCAAACCCTCCCACCATAAAACCACAGCACCTCCACCCTCAGGGGCCTCTGGAGAAGCCACAGAGACCAGATGTGCTCCTGAGGGCTCCTCTGGGCAAATCCCGCTCAGCATCATCCTGCCACCCAGCTCCCTCCTTCCCAGCTTCCCAGGGGTCCTGTGGTGTCACCTCCAAACTCCAGGAACAAAGGTTGGCTGTAAGGAGCCTGAGATCCTTTAGTGGGATCACTGAGCACACACTCCTGGGCCTTCTGAAAGAAGTGAGACCAGCAGGGATCTGCTCATCCCCACATTCAGTGGTGCCACCCCCATGTGCTCAGAGAGTCCAAGGAGGAGATGGGAGATGAAAACCCACCCGGTTGGACATCAGCACAAAAAGTCCTGTTTGTGTTAATATTGAGTTACTTCCATCACTGCAAGCCCCTGACACAGCCACAGATTGAGGAAAGCACCTTGGCCAGAGAGAACATGAAATAAAAGCCACCATTTATTATAATCATGACAACCATACTGGGGCCCTTACACAGATTCTGCCATAATGCTGTCATCTGGCTAAAAAACTAACAAATAAATGGCCTTTCACTCCAAAATTCCTTCCTCTTTTTCCTTAATGTATTGTTCTGCTCTGAGACAATGACCACAGTTTTGCTTTGTCCCCCCAGTCTTGAAAAGAGCTGTACAAAGAGAGGGACACACACATACAAAGGTTAAATGCACTGGACAATGCTCAGTATTTGAATATGCTACCAAAAAAATTAAATAAATAAATAAATAAAATCACAGTTTTGATAGTTCTGTGGGAAAAAAAAAAAAAACCTTAGCAAATTTGCAACAAAACTGTTAAGTAATTAAGGCAAGACACTTCACACATGAACTTAAACTGCTAATTAAATCCCCCCTGCTTAATTGACTAGATTTGCATATCATTCAGTGAGGAATGGGAATGGCTTGGGCATTACACAAGCACTTCCTTGTGCAGGAGGCAGCTCAGCAACATAAACTAAGGGTAATAAGAAAAAGCAACACAAGTTTCTGAATGAAACAGGAATTTTCAACACGTTCTCGTGAGGAACACCAGAACAGAACCCACTGCAGTCAGCCACTATTCCCCCAGGAATATTCAGAACTACAGCAAAGGTTTTCCAGCCATGTTTAACCTGTGATAAACCTGCTCACCTACACAGCTCCCAGTAACTCTCAGAAATGGGTTTACATCCAATAGAATCCGTTTCTACTCGAAAAACCCAAATACTTTCCTTTCTATAACTGCAGAAATTTCTATAACTGTAGCAGAAAAAGTTACCCATGCCTGCCCCTCTCTGGCACTGAACTTGGGGCGGGTTTAAGGGAAGGATTGAGCAAACTTTCCAACTTGTAGCAGGGAAGAAACGCTTTGACTCTTGGATCACCCAGCCAAGGAAAAGGGGCAACAATCTGCCAGCTCTGCCATTCCCAAATGACCCAAAGGGTGCAGGATGAAACCAGCCTGGCAGAAGTTCTGCTCCAAGGATGTCAGATGGTGATTTTTTTTTAAGTGGGTGAGGACTCAAGAGTCAAGAACACAACTTCCCCACACTGGAAAAAAGGCCAGTTCCAGGAGTTGTTCCTCTTAATGATCAGCTTTTTCAGTGAGAGTTCTTTCACCACTGCAATAGTTTATGAGAAGTGAAGGATCAGGGCCACTCTTACATTCCAGGCTCCAAAAGAAGAGTTGACTTTGTTGTGCACATTGGTGTCACATCAGTTGTGTACACATTCCATTCACAGATATTGATAAGGAGATAATTTTTTTTTACCTCAGCTTCTGTCTTAAAAAAAGAATAAATTTCATTCTTCATCTCATTTTTAAAAGGTTCTGTGAGACTTTGAAACATTAATATTCTCCCTAACAAAGCCAGCAGCTGCTCTGCCAGTCTGTGACATGGGTGGTTTTGTTAAAGGGGTTTCATGTGGGCTTTTTTTCAGTTCAGTGTGCTTTGCATATGAAACAGGACATTTCCCCACCCTCCACCCCCTCCTATTCCAGAAGGGACCTTACTTCCTCCCTTCTCCAACAAGCAGCTCATTCAGCAAAAGGGAAATCCCGAGATGCTCTCGGGCACTGAGCCGAGAGAAGGAGCTTGGGGAGAAAAACCAAACCAACAAACAAAAACAACCCAAAAAAAAAAAAGAAAGAAGAAAAAGCAGCACCACCAGCGTGTCCAAAGCAGCAGGAAGAGGAGCCACGGAGCTGGGAATGATGAACCTACTTCTGTAAACTCCTCCTCCGGGCCATGGCCCTGCCAGGCTGGGCTTCACAAACTTTTAGAATGAAAACAAAAACCAAGCAACCTTTTCTGAGTTAAGAAATTTGTCTGAAACAGAATTTGTGTGTCTCCGTATTTCTCTTCTCTGAGAACAAATACTCACTTTGTGACATCAAACTGTCTACAGCAATTAATTCTGATGTCACAGGGAATTATGATTTTGACTGAGAGAGCAAAAAAGTTCAAAAGGGGGGAGGGCTAATTAATAAAAGAGAATTTTTTTCAAGGAAAAGAACCCACATACAAAAAATACAGCAATTTCAATGTATGGGTTTCACATCTGCCAAGATGGGATCCAGCTGCTCTTTTACAAGCACATGAATGAGCATCCCTCTTAGAAACAAAGAAATATGTGGAGTTTTGTGTGACTCTACTGAAATCAAATCAAGTTATAATAAGAGAAAACTGCACCAATAAATTAGTCCAGCTAACGAGGGCAAATTTGATAAATTTTTTAGAAACCTAAATTATACATTTGCGTGTAAATTTGTAAGAGTGGAATTCAGATGTAGAAATAAGACTTCTCCACTGAAATCCCATTAATTACTCAAACAGTCACTTCTAAAATCTCAGCAGAATTTGGCCCTCAGATTATCACCAGTGAGGAGAACTGGGTACCCTGGAAGTGATTTCCACTCCAAGGCCCATTCGGAGAAGTTGGCTCAGTGGAGTCAAACACAGCCTGCCCTGAGCTCAGGCACTGGGGGCACTCAGGGCTCCAGGGCAGCTCCTGGTTCTCCCCTTTCCCTGCATCAGCTCCTGCTCGTGCCATGTGGATCATCCCCACGGCATCCAGGCCAGGAGAGCTGGGGGGAGACCCTCGGGGTCGGGACCTCAAAGACATTTCCAATCTTCTCTCTTTTCTCTGATGGCAGGAGTTCACCCTCACCATGAACCCAGCAGTGTAACTCCTGCACTGCACAGTGCAGTGACAGAACACCAACGCCCAGCCCTGATCCCAGGGAAGATGTTCCTGCTGGGAACATCCCCACACACCATCCCCTCTGTGTCACTGGAGCTTCTCCTGACCCGATGAAGCTTCACAAACTAAGCCAGAACAAGTAAACCAGGAGAGCACTGCAATTCTTCTGCAGCAATTCCAGTCCCATTGAGTCCACCTGCCTTCAGTGGAGTTCTCTGGTTCTGAGAACCAGGAGCTGCTGGCAGGAAAAAAACCAGGTCAGCTGTGCCCCACAGCATGGAAATGCAGGTGGGACAGTGACCCATGGCCAGGGAGCTGGTGGAGACAAGAGCCCAGAGCCCTCAGCCCAGCTCTAGAGCCCCCAGCCCAGCTCCAGAGCCCCTAGCCCAGCTCCAGAGCCCCCCCCCCCCCAGCCCAGCTCCAGAGCCCCCAGCCCAGCTCCAGAGCTCCCAGCCCAGCTCCAGAGCCCCTAGAGCAGCTCCAGAGCTCCCAGCCCAGCTCCAGAGCCCCCCAGCCCAGCTCTGTGCCACCCTCCCAGCCCAGCTCTGTGCCACCCTCCCAGCCCAGCTCCAGAGCCCCCAGCCCAGCTCCAGAGCCCCCCAGCCCGGCTCTGTGCCACCCTCCCAGTGCAGTGTCCCAGTGTGGGGTGACTGGGGTGACTGGGACGGGGCACATTTGTCACCCCCAGCACGGAGCTGCTCCATCCACCGAGCGAAGCGTGACGATCTGTACAAATGCAAATGTCCCAAATGCCAAGACTAACATTTCTAAAACCTAATTCAACTCTTTCATTTCTTAGCTGCAGGCCCTTCGCTGCCACTCCTTTTTTCCACCCAAACAAAAGACTAAAGGGATGACTCAAAGCAACTTGAATTTCAAGCTAAAGCCACAAAGCACTGAATGCCTCATCTTTAATATTAAACAGGTGTGCAGATGATATTCATTCAGGCCTCATCAGGGCTGGGCTAATTGTTAAAAAACTGCAAAAAGACCAAATTTACTTAAAAGACATGAGTAAGTTATTGCTACATATAATGAATGCAAGTCATACAACAAATATAAGCAAATAGTAGTTACAGCATTGCTGACTCTCTTTTCCTCTACGAATCACTTATTTTTCTTTGTATTCATAACTTTATGTAATAAAATCATAAAATTATATAATAATAAAAATATAATTCCCCTCAGAACTCAGTAGTCTTACACACAATCTTTGCTCCAGAATCAACAGGGCAAAAGAAGGATCAATGAATCCATAATAAAAAAAAGATTTTCACAGAAATGTTTGCAGACATTAAGGTGTCAGAAAAGGAACACCTCATCTGCAGGCCAAGGCCTTTGAGCAGCAGTTCTGCACATTCACTGATAGTAAAATAGAGCACTTTACACCACCTTTATCACTGTCTGCCACTGAATATGGCCCAAAGGTTATCTGGCTCCACTGGTTTTACAAAGAACTACACTGTTGTGGCAAAAAAAGGGCAGAAAGCCAAATAAAACTAAATCTTTGGCTATATTAATGCGAGCACTCACTGCATGGCATGTTCCTTATTAGTGACTGAACGGGAACAAAGGAGTATCAATGAGGGGCCTAATGCTGCAGTTTGGGCTCCTGAGCCTGATTAACTTTTCCCAGCACCACTCTCAGCACAGTTATTTCAAAGGAGTATTTCTAAATCACACCAGCACGGGTGAGAGAATTCACTGAGTAAACTGAAACTGCCAGTGGAGAGTTATGAACGACAACTTTTTTTATTTTCTTTTTTTTTTTTTTGGAATGACATTTATCTTTCAAGCCAGGTAAGTTTTCCAGCTGTGGAATGATGGTGCTTCAGAAACTCGTGTTTAACGTGTAATTTCATGAGAAATTCCTAAAATGGAAAGTGTAAATCTGAAAACCATTACATCAGCAAAGGTTACCAAAACCAAACCACATTTTAGCCTTAATACTGTGTATTTTCTGACTTTTCAGTCCATTACTCTGTATAAAAGCTCCAAACCTATTTTATCCCTATAAATATGTAAACATGGATGATCTTGAGGATTTTGTTGGGTTTTTTTTCTTTTTAAAGGCACTTGCAAAAAAACATAGAACCCAGAGAAATGTTATACTTACAGAGTTTTTTAATTATTTAAAGTAATTCACTGCTTCTAATTGGTGCTGCTGCAACCTCTGCCTGAGGAAGCAGCAGGATCCCTGCACAACCTGTATTTTTTAATAGTCAGCAGAACTAATTTTGTGAGCTAGATCCTGAAACCAGCACCTGTGTGGAGTCCCAGCACTCCGGGATTACAGAGGGATGGAAGGACAACGACCATCCCAATGCCACTTGTGCCACTGGAAATGCAGGGACAGCCCTCCAGACCTGTGCACCCTCGGGAAGGGGAAGAGGGCAGGTTCTGGGGGGCAGGACACAGCCACACAAACAGAAATTCCCGTGGGAACAAGTTCTTTTGGCCCCTTCCAGTTCAGTGAACGCTCCCGACGGCAGAACTGTCTCCTCCTGTGTGACACAAACCAGCCCAGGGTTGCTGAAGGGCAGCAGGAACATTCTCACTGAATGGTCAGAGATTCCCAAGAGCAGCACTGCTGGAGTATTTGAGGCTTTTTAATGGCAGCAAAGGCAATGACTTCTTAAATAGCCCTTAATGCTCTGGGCTGGTTGACAAGGTGGGGATCTGTCAGAGGTTGGACTCGATGATCCGGGAGGACTTCTCCGACCCCAGTGGTTCTGTGACATCTGACAATTCAAAGAAAACACCACTGCAGGTGTGCATCAGCAATTCTGCAGAGCCCAGAACATCCAACTCGAGTGCCCAGCAGTACCTGGGCAAGAAGAACCAGCACCTGTAACGTAGGTAATGTGGGTAAAGGACTGCATCAAAATGCAGGATATGGCAGTGAAAACACACGAAATGGTTTTTCTTCCAACCCTAACAGATGTTGTTCAATTAAGGATGCAAATAAATCACCCTCTGCATTGCGAGTCAGAAAACACACACATAAAAGCTTTCTAAATACATTTCAGTTTAAACTTGCATAATTCTCCCAGTGGAGAAATCATCTTCAACTTATGTAATCCTTAGAAAGAGACATTATTACATACAATTCTGTGCCACTAAGAAACGAGGAAGACATCTCTAGAAAAGAGGTGCACCCACACACGATTAATTATCTGGGTGTGGAGGGAACAGAGGGGAGAAGCTGGGACAGGGATGCAGAGCCCCGAGTGTGTGGTTTCCACAGAGACTGAGCTGTGCCGGAGCTCCAGGGGCTGCTCCCCTTTCACCAGCCAGAACTGTCTGTTATACTTAACCCAGACTTCCGAACACTTGATATCCTGTCTGCTATTTCAATGCCCTTACTCAATGTTTCAGACAGACATTACACAAACTGGCTGGTGAAAAGGGTTGAGAAACCAAGAAGCAATCCAAGTCAATGACCTTATTCTCTAAAACGATACCACTGACTGGAGGCGGGTGAGGAACAAAGCACAGGGTCCCCCAAATCCCTCACTGAAACCTTCCCGAGGAAAAGGCAAACACTAGGCTGGACTTGATTTTGTTAATGTTGCTGCTGGTCTTTTAATCCTTAGAGCCTAAGCAGTCCTTGTGCTCCCAGTGCCACTGCTTCTCATACCAGAACAGAAACTGTTTCCATTTCTATTTAAAAAAAAAAGAAAACCAAACATAAAAGTCACATTTTCTACAAAGCATGTGCAAAGGTAACCACACATAAATCAATAAACAACAGAGCCGGAACCCAAGTTATTGATTAGCCCCTTTGCTGTTTACCTCCAGAATGATGCTGCAGTTTTCACACACACACAATCTCAAGCCTCATGTACATCCTCCCTGACTCTTTACACAGGACTGTTAGAACGAGTAAAGGAGTGGCAGGACCTGTCTCATTTCCCAGAACATATGACTATGCAGCTTATCAGGTTGTGTTAAATATGCACCCACTGCTGGAGAAGCCCAGTTTTATGTGATAGCAACCAAATCAGAGATGGAGCTGATAAGAGCTCCACATATGGGAATTCCCACTGGCTTCCAGAGGAGCTCTGTCTGTCCCTCACACTCTGACAGGATCAGAGCTCCAGTTAGTGCCAGTGCTTTTGTCACCTCATCCAACCAGAAGTCAAAGCACAGCCAGTCCCTGTCATCCAGGACTGCCCAGCACCGAGATCCACTGCTCAACAACTGCACCTGACACGGCTCTGAGGCCAAGTTTGTGGGCCTTGAATTTGTATCAGAGAAAAAGGCTGGCCCTTATCCCAACTACAGACATATTTCCTCACTGGTAAAAAAAAATAAAATAAACAAAAATGGACAGATCTTAAATACAGGAAGGGAAGAACTGACCCTGTTAGATCTGTACCAAAACCTTCAAAACCAGTCTTGTACACAGTGACCAGCAGACAAAACCCTCTCAGGCTGAGTGCAGCTCCCAGCTGGAGAAAGTGCTGCCCCATTCAGTGAGACCTGCCGGGATCAGAGCACCAAACTTGGTTATTAATCCTTGCTAATGAGCAAAATGAAAACACTGCAGCAGCAGAACTGCAGGTTCTCGGACTCAGCACAGTCCTGCAAATACCAGGTCAGGCCATAAACCCTGTGAAGCCCCTTTGCCTCAACACTGGCACGTTCTGGTTCAGAATCTGCCCCCGGTCTCTGGTGCCAGTGAACACACAGGCAGGAGCCTGAGACACACAGGAGTGCTGTGGTTTGTGGGTGAACTGGTTCCAATTACTATGGGCTGATTGCTGGAGTGAGAGCTGTAGAACCGGCCCCAAACCCCAGGATTAACCTTGTGTGTTCCAGAAGATCCAGGAGCAGGTGATCTCAGTAACGATCTGAGCCTGAATCTCTACACTGGCAATGAAATGTAAGACATACAGGACTACACAAAGTGAAAACAGGGAAGGTAAGGGCCCAGAGCACATCTTTCCAGAGCAAACTTGCTTCTCTGAAATTGTTCTCCAAGAACACAAACTGCCTATACTAGAGACAGATAGAGTGAAATAGCATTAAAAAATTGGTGCTGATTTATTAATTTATATTACACATTACCTAGATTCATAAAACTTATGTAAACAAAGTAGATATTACCTAATAAAATGTATCATTAACACACATACTCTAATTGACAGATTTAAAACAAAACCATGCTATATTACTACATTTTAAAGTAATGCTTCCTGTATGTGAAGATCAATTTGAATTAAGTGCTCTATGGCCACTCAGCCAAAATAGATCGGCCTAGTAATTGACAGGATTCTATCAATAGATTCTCCACAATCCAGTCCAAATCACTTTTGCCTAAGCTCTACTTTCTTTCCAAGAACCCCTGTTGGATTTAGTGCCACTGCTCCACGACAGTTCCCTCTCAATAGGAATTCCAGTGCCAAGTCCAAAGTATGCTTTAAAAAAAAACAAACCAAGACAAGCAAATCAAACCAAATTTTAAAAAAACTTGTGTGTCTAAGAATGGACACGTGGAGACAGTTCTTCCTGTCACAGTAAAGGAGTTTGGCCAGCTGAGCCAGCACTGTGAGCTCCATCCCCAGTCATCCCCAGCCCACTGCTCGCTGCCCTCAGTCCATGCAGACCCCTCCACAGGTGGAAATAACTGAGTTCTCAGTGAGGACGGACAGTGCAGCTCTTCAGGCAGCCGAGCCCTGCTGGGCTCACCCCCTGGCTGTGCCCCAGAGCCCCAGCAGTGCTGCAGGAAGGTGCAGATAAGGATGAGGGCTCAGGGCTGCGCCCGCTGCGCTGCCCGGACACGCTCGCGCAGACGCCTCCAGATGCTCTGACAGCACGGATCCCAACGCGCCTCTGGCAAGTGCAAACACGGCCCGGCGGGTCAGCCAGCCCCGAGATAACCGGGCCCAGGGCCTGGCACGGCCCAGGTGTCGGGCTCCCGACACATCCAAAAAATCAACTGTGTTTACACGCGGCTTCAAAGCTCGCTACTGTTTGGGCAGAACACACGGCCAAGCCCGAAACCACAGAAATGGAGAGGCAAGTGAGACGGCCCAGACAATGAAGGGAGAGGCAGAGGTTTAAATATTTTAGGCAGCGATTTTCAAAAGCAGAGATTGCATATAATTCCCTCCCTAATGCAAGAGAACTGACTTGAGGAACTCGGGAACTGTTCTGGAGCAAGAGAGAGCCGTGGTTGACTCAACACCATTAGATCATGTGCGGCACACTCTCTGTCCAACACACATGCACGTACCTGCTGCTTTGTTCTCGGCCTACAACATCTGTAGAACTGTTTGCACGCTTGGGAAAAAATGCTGATGTTTGCTCCAAGACTGACACCTCCTCGGGTACACGGGATTTCATTTCAGCGTGGTATTGCTTTTGAAGTTCAGCTTTTATGATGTAAAAGGCTTCTGAACTAAACTACTGCCCCAAAACACCAGCGCCTTTGCTTTAGGGACTTGAAAATTTTTACTGGAGAATCTCTAAAATAACTCTTGAACAGGGGGTAAGAGAACACATGACTTCAGTACTCCATCAGAAAACAACTAAACCCTCAGTCCTTGGGCAAAAATTTTTGAAGAATATTTATCCAGTGGCTTTGTACCAAGAAGAATAAATCCATTAAACCCATCTTGCAATCTGACCACCACTGCCAGTGAATAAACTCAGAATCTCTCTGCTACACCTACTGTAGGACAGATCCTATTAACAAATAAAGATTACTACTGCCAGGAGGCAGGACTCTAGGACAAGACACACATCCCAGCTCTACTCCTGCAGCCTTTCAGGTGGCCATAAAGCACAGCACAGCAACCCCTGGGCAACACCTAAAAGCCCACAGCCTGCCTCCACTGCGCTTTTCCACTTGCAGCAATTTTGGTCCTTTGATTGAGCTGCACACTTGACCTGGCTAAACCTTCCCCAGCTGAGCGAGCTGCGTGTTGTGGCAGCGCCGGGTTGTGAAATACAGTGGGAGGCCTCCTGTGCTCATTTGTGTGTCAGTACCCAGAGCGCTGCTCCTGGCTTCCAGCTCCTTCATAGAAGTGCTGCTGGGACTGGAACCGTGGGAACGGGGCGCTGCTGCCGTGTGGGTGTGCAGGGACAGCTCCCCCTCCCCGGGCCCTGCTCACACACAGCTCTGCCGGGTCTGGCACCGGCCAGGGAAGCTCCACGTGCCGGCCAGCGGCGCTCGGGGCAGGGCTGGGAGAAGGGGCTTCAAAAGACACAGAGTCAAACCCACCCTCCTGCTCTGGGAACAGCAGCCAGCAGAGCCTTCAGGGCTGTGTCTGAACTAATTCAGGGCGAGGGCAGCATCCTGGTGTTAAGCCAGGACACACCAAGGCCAGATCTACCCCACAACAACACACTCACCAAGCACCAGCTACTGAGCTCAACAGAAAGGCTTTGGCACTGACGGGGAATTTCTAGGACCCTGTTTTGCAACCCTGTCAAGTTATTCACATTTTAGATTTCTAGAAATACCCCAGAATGGAGTGGTTGTGCTCCATCCACCAGTAGTGGTGGATGAAATGAGAGACAGGTAGGGAGACAGGACACCCACACGAGTAAAAGCCACATTGGTGCAGGGAGGCTCTGAAGGACCAGAGAGAAAGCAGAGTAGAACACCTGCATGAGCATGCAAGAAGGTGAAAAACCCAGTGAAGGAAACAAAATAAGCCAAATGGAGAAATTATCATGTGGCTCAAGACAAGAAGGAGCTTTGGGAAGTGGCAGGAAGGTGAAAGACCTTATGGGAGGTAAATCATTCATCCAAGCATGAATAGGGAGGATATAAAAATCAAAATCTTAGAAGAAGGTAAGAAAAGTGATTGAGGCCTCTACAGTTCCTGCTGTACTGGGGACTCCAGTTGTCACAACTCCCTCCAGTTTTTGGTTAAGACAAAAGCTTCTGCAAGTGGCAAGACCAGGCACCAGGAGTTGTTCAACCCACCCAACTGACCGAGAGACGAGATATCGACATCCACACATCCCTCTCCCAGTACAGATGGAGGGATATGCACAGCAGATACTTGATGCATACAGAAATATGCATAGGGAATGAAATATCTAGGAAAAGCTACGCCTTGTAGCACAGCTTTAAAACCACACCAAGGAAAAAAGGGAAAAAAAAAGAGAGAGAGAGAGAGAGGAAAAAAGGCAGTTCTGCCACTACGCTGAATCTGCAACAGGGGTTTGTGCCAACCCAGCTCCTCCATTTAAGTCAGACCCTTAAAAGGCAGAGCTGTGCTGGCAGAAATCTACAGACCTCATCACAGAAACCTCATGAAGACACACGAAAAGGTCAAAGAACTCGCTGCTGCTTGAACAGCCATAAAAATGGTCATATGCATCCCATGCTACCAAAATCCTACCAGAGCCCCAGGGAGACACAGCACACAAAGCAACGTGTCTACACACAGAGAAAGGAAGAAATTTAAAACACTGACAAAAAGGCCACTCCTGAGAGCAGAAAACCCCAAATCTGACACAGCAGCTTATGGCACACCATGCACACCAACACCTCTGTACAAAACAGAACAAAGCAAAGATCTACATCAAAAAGGAAGCCCACCACAAAGACACATGTGCTTCACCCTTTCATCCCCGGAGACAGCCAGACCCAGAGCCCCACAGCCTCACAGAGCCCACAGGAATTCACACAGACACACAGAATGGGACCATCCTGTCATTTCCTCACTCAGCACCTCAACTTTACTCCATTCCTTGCCCCTGGCCACAGCCTCCCAGTCTTGGAGCCTGATTAAATCTCTCCGTAATTACCCGCACGCACTGCTACAACACAAATGACCTTAGCATATGATATCCCTTGGCTGAGCCCAATGGAAAAAGACTTCAGGAAAAGGAAGGATAAGCGTACAAAACTCTGCCAGCGCCGTCAGGGTCTCCTCAGGACTGCACTGAAATAATAGGAGCCCTGAGGCCAGTTCAGAAGCCTTGAAACTTAAGCCCAGTTCTGCCCAGGATGTGATAAAATGTTCTGTTTTCTGTGCCCCATCATCTGAGCACACACACTTGCCCCTCTGTTCTTCCCCATCGGACTCTTTGCCACCTTCCAAATAAACCTATGCAGGAGACTTGACATTTTATGATGATGGATTTCTGGCAAAATTTTCCAAAAAAATAGATGGCCACCATTTCCTTACAGAATTTTTGGCATTTGCTACCAGGTGTGTTGAACTCCCTCTGCAAGGAGTGCTGCACTCCATGCAGATTTCGAGGGTGGGAGGAAGGGTCCTTCTCTTATTCTGAACTGGGATCTATGAAAAGGTCACCAAAAAAACTGAGGCAAACCCAAGATTTAATAATCTTTTTCTTGTTCTCCACCTTCAACCTCACCTGGGGTGTTGGATAAACCACACAACTGAAGAGAACACCCAAAAAGCCTTGTGAAAAAGGAAAGCACTCCACTACTAACATTCATTTTAATTAGACTCTGGAAACGACCAAGCCAGGGACACAGGACCCTCCGGGAGCAAGAATGTGGAAATTTCTTAATTCTGCTTCCCAAATGAAGCACACCCTAGAAAATTCCTTTTCCAGCATGAAAAATGTCTCCACTTGGAGAGCCATGTTCTCCTCTCTCATCCACGTTCATCTGTCCCACCATTCCATCTCGGCACATGACTGACACAGAACAGACAAGCCATTAAAAACACATCCACCTCCAACCACGGGGATAATGTGCCTCATTACAGCCCAGCTTTGTCACGGCGTCCTGACACTCCGGGGAGGAAAAGGAGGGGTGAGGACAACGACTGAGCCGGGGGCAGGAGAGAAACTGGGACTGGAGGAGTGGGACTCTGCTCCCTAATCCAGTGCAATGGGCTCTCTAGGCCTCCTAGGCTGGCTGTGGAATTTTAAAAATCCTTGCGTTTGCCTGGGTATTTTTTGTTGCATTTTTTTGGAAACAAAAACTCTGCTTCAGTCAGAGTGTACGTCTGCCCCTTTAAACAGGTATTTGGTAAGGTAATTCAGAATTCTGCTGAACATTCGCGGTGGGCTTTAAACATCGCTTCTCTTTTCGAGGCTTGTGCATCGCCCTTCCACTCCAGACACAAGAAACCCAAAGCCAAGTTGGGGAAGCTCTGGCAGTGGGGCAGAACCCAAGCAGCAATCCTGCAGCAGGAGTTTGCTTTCCCCTCGCACGGGGGAAGGAGCGGGAGGGAGCTGCTCATCCCCAGCCGGTTGCACCATCGCCAGGAGCCAGACAGACAGCCCGGTGTCTGTGAGTCCTCAAGGCCTGTGGCACTGCTGCCCGCGGAGCAGGACCGCTGCCAGATGCCAAGGCAGCCTCCCACCCACACACCAGGGATTCTGGGATCTAAAGGCAGCTCAGACTGAAAGAAAAACAAGAGACACCTAAAAAAAATGTGCTTTAGCTGTCTGGCTCAGCACGGCACGGCAGAGCTTGGGGAGCTGCTGCAGCTGGCCCTGGACAGAGCCATTTGTGGATGCATGCATAATCCAATATACAAAAGCCAGGCTGGTGGGGAAATTCAGTCTCCACAGGGATACTCTAAAACCAGGGACTTCTCCATTCACGTTCCACACATTTAATATGAAAACCAGTGACCTGCATTACTGCCACAATTATTTTCTCAACAGCCACATTTCGTTTCCATACGAGCATTTAGGGCACTGAGCCCCCACCTCCCTCCCTGGCGACACGCAATCGATCAGAAAAGTGAATGTACTCGTGTCTGGAGCCATCAGTACCCGCTCCTTTTTTCTGGCTTCTTCCTTGCCTTGACCCCTGAATGAAGCCCTTGAGACCCAAAAATCACGTACTTCCAGATAAAGTCTGGGGCAGTGTGGTGGGCTTCGAAGATCAGGGTCCACGTATAGTAAAATATACAAACACACATATGGAATTTAAACAAACTCCGACCACCGTGTTCAGAACACAACCAGAGAAATAAAGGTGCCATCTCGAGCACGGTACATGCAGAGAGAATGGAGAACACGATTAAAATTGCTAAATGACTCCACGGAAAAGCAGCTGGTAACAAATTGGGTATATCGGTGAATGTTACCGAAATTCCCCCCAACCTCCTTTAAAACTGCAGGCATCACTTACCCGGGGGGCTTTCCTCTTGTATTTGTTGTTATAGTCAAATTTTTCTTTCATTTCATCTAAGAGCTGGCCCAGTCTAGCTTTCTCCTCTTTCCCAGTATAATCCTGGCTGAGGAGGATATAGGATCTCCAGTTTGCAGAGTCAAAGCCCCAGTGGCAAGTCCTGTTTTCCAGCGATTTGTGAGAGTGGACCACAAATTTGTGAGGTGGGTACATGAGCCTGCAGTCCAAGCACTGGATGCAGGCTGCGCTGGGGTTACTGTAAAGCTCTGGCACCAGGAGTCCCTTACACTTCCCAAAGCACTCATGATACACCTTGAAGCTCTTCTCCGTGAGCTCCAGCTCAATTGTGCTCGAGAATTCCTTCTTGCAGTGGGGGGGATAGGTGCCACCATAAAGCAAGGCGTTACAAAGCCTCTCAGCGTCAGTTTTCGTGATGAGCCCGCAGGAAGGAGCGGAGAAGGGCAGGATGCCCATGACTTTGAGGATTTCCAGCTGGTCAGCAGTGCATCTGGAGCAGTAAATATGCAGCTCATCACACACCGAATTAATCTGCTGCAGGGAGAAGTCCCTGAGCACCGAGTTCAGGATCTGGGGCAAGCAAAGCCGCTTCTCTCCACCCACCACGAAGCAGGAGATGGTTTCCCCTTCCAGGATGGTCTCGCACCTCTCTGTGGATCTGTCCGAGGGCATGAAGAAGGGACCGGGCATGACCGGAGGAGGCTGGATTGGGGGCAGATGCAGTACAGGTTCCGCGGGGTCTTTGCCATTGTCTTTCTTGTACATCTCCTGTGCCCATCGTGCTGAGAAAGCAGCAGGGCCACCCAGGGAGCTCATAGAGCTCAGATGAAACTGTTCCAAGGTCTTCTGCAGTCCTGGATGAGGCTGGAAGCTGCTTCTACTTACAGTCTCCATTTTTTAATTTCTATTCCCAAAACAAACAACAAAAATCCCCAGTTATCTTCCACCCTGGTACAAATCCACTTAAGGGATTTTTTTAAGGAAAAAAATATGAACAAAATAAAACAAACCCACCCTTGTTTTTTTTTCTCCTTCCCACTCAGCAATCCACTAACGGAGAGGAAATAAATCCTTTTGTATGCGTGTCTCTCTCTTCTTTCCTCTTGGTTCGTTACAATTTCAAACCCTCCAAGTCTCCAAGCTGCCCCGATGGAGCAGAGAATCACGGCAAAAAGAGGTCTTCATCCGAGCACTCACCCCCTCAGCCAGCCCCCAGGCAAACCGATCCCTCCTCCCACACCTCCGACACTCACACACTCACTCACACACACACACACCACCCACGGAAACACAAAAAGTCTGTGCCGCGCTCCGAGCACCCGGGGCTCAAATATGTTCTGGCGGCTGCTGCTTCTCTGCAGTGATCCCCCTTCTGTCCATATCCACCGGAGGAAGGCGCGGGGGAGGAAAGCAGAAAGCAGGAGGCGGCAGAAGGCTCGGTCCGCGCGAGAACAACGCAGGAGGAAAGGCCCCGCTCTCGGCGCTGCCGCGGGGGCTCCGCACGGGCGATGAGCGGCTCCGCTGCCCCTCGGGGTCCCTCTGCTCGGCCGGGGACGGCTCCTCGTCCCTGGGGTCGCCTCCCTGCCCCTAGTGCTGCCGGCGCTGTCGGCGTGCCGTGGGGAGCCGCGGGGAGAGCGCGCACATCCTCGCCGCTCCTCTCGCCAGCAGTGACTGAGAGTGCCTGCGAGCTGAGCTAATGCAGGCGGGCTCAGCCTCCCGCCCCGCGCCTCCCCCCCTCTGTTTGTTGGTGTCTGCCTCAGTCATTGAATCCCGGCCAAGAATGTGACCAACTCCCCAGGCCGGGCTCTTCCAGGAACAGCGCCCGCCTCCCCCCTCGCTCTGCGCCGACACCAGCCGGGATGTGCCGAGCCGAGCCGAGCCGGGCCGAGTCCAGCCGAACCGGGTCCAGCCGAGCTCAGCCTTGCCGGAGAGAGCCGAGCTCAGCCGAGCGGAACCGAGCAGGGCCGAACCGAGCAAAGCCGAACCGAACCGAGCCGAGCCCTGTCGAGTTTAGCCGAACGGAGCTAAGGCTTGCCGAACTTAGCCGAACCGAGCCGAACTTAGCCGAACTTAGCCGAACCGAGCCGAGCCGAGTCGCTGCACGGGCGGGCGCGCGGCGCGGCCCCGGCGGCGGCGCCGGCGAGGGAGGGAGGAGGAGGGAGGGAGGATAAACTGCTGGGTTCACGGACCGCCGCGCCGCCAAGGAGGGCCGGGAGGGCGACGGCTTTTCCTCTCGCCGCTGGATCTCTGGCAGCGGGGAAATGGAGCGGCGCTCGCACGGGCACGGAGCGTGTGTGTGAGCCCTGCCAGAGCCCTGCCAGAGCCCTGCCCGAGCCCTGCCAGAGCCCTGCCCGCTCCGCTGCGGGCACACGCCCCGCGCACCCCGCGATCGCGGGCGGCAGAGCGCGATGGACGGGCGAGAACTGCGCGGGCCGGGAGCGCCGGGGCCGCCGAGCCCACCCAGCGCTGCGGGCACAGCGATCCACACACGTGTGCTGCCCTGGGCTCGGCACACACATGTGCACCCCGCTCACACACATGTGCCCCCTGCTCACACATGTGCCCCCCGCTCTCACACACATGTGCCCCCCGCTCTCAC
>NW_020884926.1:1194063-1224321 GCF_003945725.1 Corapipo altera
CATGTGCCCCCCGCTCTCACACACATGTGCCCCCCGCTCTCACACACGTCACAGGCTCGTTCACGCGTGGCTGGGTGGGCAGAGCTGAGTGGGCAGAGCCCCGCGGGAGCCTGAGCCAGGGGCGGGCACTTGGGGTCGGTTCCTCGAGCCCAGCCCGAGGCGCCGGGGCCGTCCGGGTCAGTGCGGGTCTGTCCCGTCTGTCCGGCTCCGTCTGTCGGTCTGTCCGGGGGCACCGGCCTCCCCCCCCGTCCCGCCACACTCCGGGGCCGGGCTCCCTCTACCGACCGACCGGCTCAGCGCCGAGAGAGCGGGGCACGGACACACGGACACCTCTGACCAGGGCACGGACACACGGACACCTCTGACCAGGGCACGGACACACAGACACCTCTGACCAGGGCACGGACACCTCTGACCAGGGCACAGACACACAGACACCTCTGACCAGGGCACGGACACCTCTGGCCAGGGCATGGACACCCACTGCCCACTGGTATCTACACCCCTGCCCAGCAGCACTGCCAAGTCCATTATGGATTTATTATCCAGATCAGCAGTGGGATGCTCTTACTTTCTATCAATGTCAAATGTCAAAGCAAAAAACTGTGGCTTCTCCCTTTTTGCCAGGGGCTGCACCCCCAGAATTCTAACAAACATTTCAACCAGCGCTAAGCACCACCATGAGGAACAAGCTGAAAAGGTTTCAGCTGTTATCTCTGAGCTCTGTCAGATTCGTGTGCCAAAAAGGGCTGGAGAGCACTTTCACACCAGGACAATTGTTAGTACTGTTTGTAATGCAGCAGTGACTTGAAGCACTGCTCATCTATAGAACCTGTGACACAGACACCAAGCCCTCAGACAGTCTCCTCTGGAACACTTCCCCAGGGCAGGGTAACAGAGAGAAAACACATCAGGACAAAGGAGGAGGAGAGCAATGAGCAAACACCACCACTGTGATTCACTGTCAGTGTAATGGGGCAGGGAACACACCGAGCTCTCCTGTTTAATCTGTACTTTTAGATTCTGAAATCCCAATTCAGAGTAAAGGACAAAGGTGTCAGAGTTGCATAAGAGCTTCCATCTTGCCTGTGAGCCAGGATTTCCCCAGGGAGGAACCCACTCCCACATACCCAACTTGGCCATCAAGCCTTGAAGTATTGAAGGGGCTCAGAGAAGGTAGGAACCAAACACGTTGGGCCAAGTCAGCAGTTGTGTCTTCATGTGCTCAGAGAAGACACTTGGAGAATCTTCACCAAATTGTGAACAGAATGAACAGAAAGTCGTTGGTGGCAAGAAGGACCCCTCTATTTCTACAATGCACATGGATTTAGTGATCCACAAGTGGAATTGTTAGATATTACCACAATACCAAGGTCTAAAGCCATGATCTAACTGTCTAGGCCATCCAGTCCCTGTTGATTCCTGATGCTAAAGAAGTTACCACATTAAGAGAAAGCAGGACTAGGAATATTCTTCACTGAGTAACCTTAATTTAAAGGCTTTAGTTAAGAATAACTTTTTAATAATATTCTTCAAAAACTACGTGTTGGTACCTTTGATAATATGGGGGAGAGACATCTATCCATTGCATCATTTCCAAACTGAAGGATGTGTTTTATTAGAATGAAAACCCTTCCCACCATTCAGTCCTGTCTTAGAGAGGTTCTGACTATGACAAGGGAGAAGCACCAAACACCCAGTGAATTCCAGCAGGGATGTGGCAGTCGACCAGACTGTCATCAAAGACACCCAACACAGTGGTGAGCAGCAGCAGGATCATTCCCTAGATGGATTTAATGCAGTTGCAGACTTTTTTTTTTTAATCCACTAAAAAATAAAGGGCCAGATATACTCAAACATCACTTATGGAGTCCCTGGTTCTTTTAAAGAACCAAACTATTGCTTGCAGGATGTTTGGAAACTTCTCAGCTCTGGAAGCTGGGTTTTTTCACTCCCTCTTCTTTACCCCTTAGAAAGAAAGGACAGCAGTAGCTGCTGTAGCTCATTTTAAGAGAGGTGCCATGTTCTCTTCCAAATGACTTTTTAATGCAAGTAAATCACTGGATCGTGCAACAGATTGTTTATGGGTGGAATTCATAAACGGAATTCCTGAAGCAGAGGGGACTACCAAAAAGACAGGAAGGATGGGCTTGTGGTTAAGACAGAAAACTCAGGACATCTGGGGTCTATTCCCAGATCTCCCACAGACTTCCTGTTGCCTTGGGCAAGTTGTTCAGTCTCTCTGTGCCTCAGTTTCTGTCTCTGCAATCCCCAGACGGTGAGCAACGAGAGTGGCAGCTCCTGCACCGAGATCCATGATGGGACAGGAACCAACCCTCCCTCCTGCAGGAACAACAGAGCAAAACCTGCCCGTCCTTACATCCCCCAGACTCCTCGGAACTGAGGCAGGAGCAGGGGGAGCGATGGGAGCTGTCATGTGGGATTAAGGTGGCAGTGCCTTCTGAGGTCTCAGCCTCCCCATGATGGACTAGGAGCACTGCACATCTTAAAATCACATTAATCTTTCCCCCAGTAACTGTTTGTCTTGCTCCAGTTCCAAAGCCCTCTAGCTGGAGAAAGGAGAGGGGGAGAATATCTCCAAGGAAGGGCCCTAACACCACAGTGTTTTTCTCACTCTCTCCCTCTTCTCCTCCCCCTCTCCATTGGCTTCAAGGCCAACAGCTCCTGGAACACAAACACTCTTGTAAACTTCTGAACCACACAGCCCTATGGTGGGTGGGTGTTTGCTCCCTGCCTGCCAGTTCCAATCCACCCACAGATTCCAAAGGCCCCGAACAAAAAGCAGACTCCATTTTCCATATTTAACAGGCAATTCTCTTCCCTCCCCAGCGCCTTCCCTCGCAGAACTCGGTGCCTCTCCCCAGCACCCTGTCCCACCTTCCCCACCCTGCCCAGGCTGAGGGCGTTATTTGTGTGTGTGTTTACACAGACGTAGGAAAAGCATATTCCAAGTGGATTCCCCCCAGCCCTCCCTGGTTTCCAGAGCCTGCCTGCTCAGGAGGAGCTGGGGATTATCGAGGGCTGTGCTGCAGATTGCAGCTCTGTGACAGAACGTTTGGGAAGGGCCTATTGTGCAGGTTGTGAGGAGGGAAGGGGGAGCGTGGGTGCGAATGCCACACGTCAGAATTCCTGCTGCAGCTCCCATCAGACTGTACATTCCTTGGAGCAGCCAGTATCCAGCTTCTCCATGGCTGTGGCACACACACTTGGTCCTGACTGTGACTGAGACTGAACTAAACCATTCCTGGATGACCAGGATATTTCCTTCCCTCTTTTCCTTTAGAGGTTATCATTTATCAAGGTCATCGTTTTCATTGATCAGTTCATTGACAGTGAAGCTGGGGAATGCCAAACTATCCCGAACCTGTGGAACAAGGTTTCAAACTCTCTGTTGAAAAGGATCATCTGAGAGTCAGGTGATCTTTTTCAATCAAACATTTCACGTAGATTCCACTTACAGAAAATTATTTCACCAACGGGAACCAACTTATCTTTTTGACCATAACAAATTTGGAAACGTTTCTTTTTAAAGAGACCACTTTTTTTTTTTTTTTTTGGTACGTATTTCTCTGAGATAGGTACCAAAATATGTGAATTTAAAACATCTAAAAAGTCACAAGAAAAAAAAATTACGAATCGGTCTTACTTAAGATGAACCAAACAAAAATTTTCACTGTCTGAGAAGGTCAGAAATGGACTCGTGTCAACAAAAATATTCTTTTTTTTTTTTTTTTTTTTAAACAGCACACCTTTCAGGGGCAAAGATCTCCTGAGGTGGCTGGGACATGTCAGCAGTGACAGCCAGGCTGTATTTTATGGCTTTGGTTCAGCTAACTCATTTTATTTTACTATATTCACCACTAAGAAGAGATTCAGAATTCATCAATATTTTCTTAACCCTTCCCCAATTCTTGCTTCTGTCCAGCCCAGCCCCACAATGTATCTTTTATACCTTTCCAAAGTACAGAACCTCCACAGTGAATATACATAACAGACACAGGACCTGCTTCAACCATGGCTTGGTCTCACCTAAAATTCACATTTAGTTTGCAGGAAATCATCAGGCATCCTAGCAAATACAGGGGGTGAGGGGTTGTTAAAAGCACATGAAAGAGCTCTCCATCTCCTGGAATTCTTTCGTCCCAAGTTGCCTGGTATGTTGCTCAGGGCTGCCCCTCCCTCCCACACACTCTGCACCTACATGTCCCAGTGGATGCTGCCAAACACCTCACTGGGAAAAAAAAAATAAAATCAAAAAACCATGCTTGGTACCGCCAATAAAAAAATTAATTTACTGGGAAAAGTCCGAGTCAGAGAGGGGAATAAAGCTGGAACTCCTGGGATTCCCAGAGGAGCCCTCAGAACAGGCCTGCAGGGACCCAGGGCTGCACAGACTTTGTGCCAGTTGTATCAACACCGAATGTCTCATTTCCCACACTGCAAACAAGGCAGAGCATCCACATCCAGCAGAGGACGGGACAGGAACACCAGGACAAAGCCTTTCCCTGGAAACAGCTCCCACTTCACCTGGAACCCACGTGCAGCTGTAAGGCCCAACATTCCCTTCCCCAGTAGCCTCTCACAGACTCCAGGGAATTCTCACATCCCTGCTGTAACCTCTCTGAGATCATTTCTCACCTCATGGGACCCACATTTACAAATCATGTTGATGTGTTTAAGTGCCCCTTTGCTGGAAAGCCTCTCATCGCTGGGTTATCCCCAAGGCTCTGCTCCTGCTCTCTGTTCTCACGTCCTTTGGGACTTTGCAGCAGCTTAAGATCCACAATCTCAGCAGGGAATGAGCCCCATGGTCTGACACTGCTGAGCTCTGTGCAGCAATCCTGTCTGCTGGGCTGACAGGTGAGCTCGGGGTTGCTGTGGGGACCTGTGTCTGCCACAAATAACCCCCAGAGCACCAGGGCTCTCTGGAGATCACTACTGGCATCATCCCTTCAGTCATTTGGGATGTGCTGTCCTGAAAATCTGGGATTTCTACTCCTTTCTCACAGATTCTTCTGCGTTGATCTCATATTTATTTCATTTATGGGCTTTCTGAATGAACCTGTGATTAAAGCACAAGCACACCTCATTAGCATAATGAGATTTTTCCTACAAGCTTGTAATGAAAACGAAACAAATTCATTCTGTCATTTTACAGATGTGGAACTGCAGAACAGAGAGGATGTACAACTGGCTTAAGGCCACCCTGCAGATCTTTATCACAGTCCAAATATTTTACCAAGTTAAAAGCAACTGCTTTTAACTTAATAACTGGGGTTTTTCCTTACAAAACTCTACTGGTATTCCTAGAACTACACCCAAATCAAATTTATGCAAGAAGAGAATCCAACACTGAAAGACAGAGGGGGTTTGGGGTTTGTTTGAGTTTTGGTTTGTCCATAAGACCTGTCCCATACTCCAGTGGGCAAGACAGGCTGTTTTGAATCAGCCACTTCACACTCCTGCAGTCTGGTAGCAGAAGGCACTGAAGGTCCCCCACAAGACTCGTACTCACTGAAGTGTCTGGTTCTCTTCTTCAGGAAAAAGACACTGAACATTCTCATTCCTAGGCAGCTTCAGACTAGTTTTTACGTAAAGCACTCTCATTTCAGTTCCTCAGTTTTTAAGTAGCTGTGTCAAAAGAGAGGAGCACAAGGGGCAGCAGGTTCTCAGTGTCCCCTCCCCGTGTCCCATCAGAAGGACATTCCCATGGCCTGCCCTCCTCCAGCTCCACAGGCAGGGGCAGTGGGGATGTTTCAGTGCCCAAATGAGCTGACCCTGGACTTTCAGGGAGTGTCACTTCTGCTTCCGCCACCCCTACACTTTCAATATCCCCTGTGTCTGTATGCACAGCACTTCTGGAGGTTAAACCCACTTCATTCTGTGCTCCTCTGACACAAGAACGGGGTGCAGAGTAATGAGGCAAGAGATGAGCTCAGATTTATACACCTCTGTGCTAGGTGTACGTGGGCACAGCACTTGTGCTGAAGGAGTGGCCAGTGACTGTGAGAGGGAGGCCTGCAGGGAAGGCTGGCTCAGATCCCCTTTTCCATCTCCACCCTTCCCAAGTGTCTGACCAGCTCTGTGCCCTGCACGTGGCAGGCTGGGAGTGGTGCTCTCCCCCTTCTCCCTCCCACCCCTCCCGTAACCCCAGGCCCATCTTGAAGCAATGATGGTGTCTGTGCTGTGCAAGCTGCAGCATTACCACCAGGACCAGGATCCATCAGGGAATGTGCCAGCTGGCACCTTGCCCTCCCCTCTGCTTTCCTTCCCTGCACAGGAGAAACCATTCCCTGCCTTCTGGGGCCAGCACTGGACCCACACTGTTCCTCCTAATGAATGCAACCTGTTCTAATGAATGTGAAGCTTATTTGTGAGTGTGGAGCTGCACTCAATTGCCTGACATTTCACATTTCTCACCATAAATCTGGGTAACACTTTATTCTAATTACTGGGACATTTTCTAACTTTTATTGTTTCTGGCAAACACAGGCAAAATGAGCTCATTCATTATATAAGGTATGTGAGCTATTTCTTCAGGGGAAATTGTGTTCTGTGTTACCCTTGCCATGCAACAAGATGCCATTCACCTCTTTTCTACGTGTCATTAAGTGTCACACAGACTGAGAATAATTAACTCATCTTTTCCTGAATGACAGAGGCCTCGAAAGTTGATATATCCATCCATCCATCCATCCATCCCAAGGTAAAAATCTCTTTTACTTCCCCCCACCCCAGCAAAGTTCTGTAACTTCACTAAGATGAGCAGTGCTGGAGACTGGAGCTTGAAGTCCTCTGGCTGTCCAAGGTCACATCACTAGACCTGCAGAAAAGAACACTCAGCATCTCTGGGCCTTGTTTGTCCCACAGCAATCAGTGCCAGATTTCCAGTGGAGTCCAAACAAAGATTAAGTTTAGGCTCTCTATCTCCACAACGATAATTTGGGGCCAAGACTCAGTAGGTGCTGAGCACTCTGCAGGCAGCAGAACCTCTCACTTGTAAACCCAGGCCAGAACTGTGCAATTAGTGAATTCAGACTGGAGTGGAGAAATCCTAACAGGCCACTCCTTCTGACAATTGTTGAAGCTCCAGGACTGGACTCTTGGCCTCAGCAAGGCCTCTCCCCCTGTCTGTGCACTCCATCCCTCCTCAGACTGTACCTTCCTTGTTCATGCTGAGATGATGGAATTGGCCTTTTGCCCAGGTGGAGGGGGGAAAAAAGGCAGTTACTGTAATGGAAGGGCTTTCTGACTCTTCTGCCTGCAGTGAGTGAAAATCCCAGGCAGACACACAGAGCCTGGTTAATGACTCACGCTCTGCTTTTTCACCAGGGAAAAATTTCAGGCCTGCACTCAGTTAAAAGATGGAAATTTTTATAAAACTTCCATTGTGGTGTGTAACCATCTGTTCAGAAATTAACAAAACCAAAATCAAAGGGAGCAAATGGGTTGATTTTCTTTCTTTCTTTTTCTTGTAGTAAGAGCTTTCTGTTCTGTAGATAAGATGTGGATCTCCAAGGGGGGGGGAGGTGGGTGAGCACAAACAATTCCGTACAAAAAACCAGAGGCTTCGAGGTAGTTGCTTGCTGGCTCTGTGCAGATGGGAGGTGTTCTCTCTGTGATGGCCTTCCCCTCCTACAGTGATCAGTGTTTGTGTCAGTCAGGGAGAGGATTTTGGGTCTGTGGGCATCAGCATGTGCCCAGCTCAAGAACCCTCTGGTCTGAGCAGCATCCAAGGGCTTTGGATGAGATGACTTTCCTGACAGAGTGTCCTCTCCCCTGGGAACCAACCCACTGAGCATTGGGATGAAATGTGTGTCATGACACCAAATGCCAAGTTTTGGCCGGAGGGAAAAAAAAATAAAGAAATTGCAGTCAGCAAATTTTGCCCCTTTCCTTTCTCTTCATTCTTTCTAATCTTCATAAAAACACGTAACTTCTTCTGCCTGGTCTTAAGCAACAACATATATTTCTTTCTTTCTTTCTTTTCAGAGTTGAATTCTTGGAACTCATACCATTTTCATTTAGCTATTTTTACCCGCCCTGCTCCTTCCTGTATCCATGGAGTTTCATCAAAACATTGAATTCCAGTCTCTAATGACATAACCTTCCCCTTTCCTTCCTGATCTCGTGTCACCTCTCATTTTCTCAGCAGCTCCAAAGCCTTCTCTGAGTTTTAGGCTTTTTCTACTCTAGGCTTCTTATTTTCTCTGTGTTTCACATCAGCACTGTCCTCTACGGTGTGGAATATGAAGAAATCACAAACTTCTGCATAAACAAGCAAACAAAGGTGAGGAAAACCCCTTCTCTTCTTCCCAACTGCAGGAAAAAAATCCGACTTGAAACAGCCAGTTTTGTCTTCCATCAGCATCAAACTGGGATGATCTGGCTCAAATCCCTCTGGGAGAGCCCTACCTGCTGTGTTGGGTATAAATCAGCCACAGGACAGCTACAGTGAAAGGAAGAGAATGATTGTTGGGTGAATGTGTCTCCAGTTCTTACATGGATCAGCTCTACAAGGTACCTGTCACAGTCTGGCCCTCCGAGCTCTGTCCTCAGGGATCCTGCACTCGTGTGTTCCTGCAAGGCAGAGGCTCCAGTGCTGTGTGAGGAGCAGCAACCTGGCAGCAACATTCCTTGTCTCAGAAAAAAAAAAGGGAGCTGCAAATGGAATTCATTTGCTGATTTGCAGGAACAATGAAGTCAAGCAACAAAACTTAGCAAACCGTATCAAAAAGCATCTTCACAAGTATTTTTGCAGGAGACAGAGGTGTTTATGAACAAAAAAGAAAAAGAGGTGTGGAAGTCACAGTTGCTCCAGGGCAAATTTTAACCATTTTCCCCTCCTTATTAGAATTCTCATTCATAAAATATTGCTGGCTGACTTAGCACTCACTGCACCATGTGGGATTTGAGGTGTTCCTAAACCATCTGTAAGCATTTTTTCCATTTGTCTAACTGATTTTCCATTTTCAATGGATCTGTTTAAATTTTCTCTCTCTGTCTATATAATGAGAGTTATCTGGAACATCAAGACAGGCCTTTATCCCAGCAGAGGGATGGACAGTTTGGAAACAAAGATCATGAGCTCTAGGCCATCCCAAACTCCAGAGCCATCCCTGCTGGCAATGCCACAGGAAGGCTTTGATGCCATAAATCACATTTGATCCTGACACTTTTCCCCACATGCATCCTGAGGTTCAGAGTCCTTCCAAAGGGTGTCCCCGAGTTTCCAGCCAGGTTTGCTCTCAGAACACGACATTCTCAAATTCAGAGGAACAGCTGATCAGTGTGAGCTCTGCACTGACATCTGCCAGGAGCTGGAAGTCTCCCTCCAAACAATCCTGTCACGTGTCAGGTGCCCAGAATTTCCATCAAATTCAGTGGCTGAGCCATTGAATGGGATTCAAGGATTAGAGCATTAACTTGTACAGAGTTACACCTATCCATAACTTCCCTATGGGAATGCAGTGTGGGAAGATTACAAGACTAAGTCAGCAATTTCTCAGTCCCACAGTCTTATCTCCTGGTGCCCAGCTAAAGTCTTTTATCAACAGAAAACAGCTGGAAAGCTTCATACAAACAGTTATGATCCTGCAAGATTCGGAATAATATTTGCACGATAGGCTGAGAAATTAGGTTTGAAGTCTTTCCTGTGTTTAAGCCTAAAAAGAAAAGCTTAGTAAGATCCAGAAATGCCACGTTCAGTCTTCTTACCCACAGAAATGAACAGGCTGTTTGGATCCATGCAGATTAGTTTGGGCTGGCCTGCAGAAGCTCCATGGGGAGCTCATCCAGGTTACAGAAGACGTGCAAATGAGAGGGATGTGACACAGGTTTGTGCTGCCTTTCATTTTTTGTTCATACTGAAAAGAGCTCCATAACGAACAATATCAATAATAATAATAATGCTTGCTTTTAAATGTCCAGTCTTACCCACACTGGAGTTGTGTGTGTTCAGGATTCACCTGCAGCTTATCCATATTTAATCTTTTTCATGCCTTTCCCTGCTTTCCTGGGATCACTGACATTGGGATCAGCTGCAGTTACACAGACACGTGGCATGATGGACTTTGGAAACTTCAGAACTGACTCTCAGGTTCTTCCCCAGGTTGGCAAGGCCATTTTCAGCAAGTCAGGTCACCCCTTCCTTCTCCCATAAACGGGAAATATTTATTTATAAGACTGTTTATTAGAGCTGGACACGGGGCCATACCAAGAGCTGTGGGTTACAAGAGGAAACAGTGGAGTGGTTCATGTTTAGCACAGAAATAAGACAATTTTGTCATGACCTGCTCTGTGTTACCTGCCTAAAGCAAGTTTTCGTGCCATGTTTTTTATTCCCTCTTATCACAAGGAGCTACTCACTTAAACTGCCTCTGAGCAGAGAGACTCTTGTCCCTCAGCAGCAAAAACAATGAGGTCCTTAAAAGGGCTGACTACAAAAACTCAGCGAGTTCACAAAGATGCTTTGTCACTTCTGCCCATTACCCAATGATTTTCCTTATATAATTGATTAATAAAATCCATGACATTCCTCTGGAGACAGGCCAGGCCAGAGACCCTGTTCTCATTTTATTTCAGTTCTAGGAAAGGCAAGCAAGGAAAAATTGCCTCTAAAAAGCTTCAGCTACTGTCACTGACACTTGGCTCCCACAGAGGTCCCGCAGTGACCTGGGGAGCACAAGGCCTGTGGTGTCCTGAGCTGGGGGCTGAGCTGAGCTCTGGGCACTGGCCTCAGCCCCCTGAGGGCATGGCCATCCAGGTTTATTTGTAATGGACTTTGTGGGCAGCTCAAACACCTCCTCACAGCTCTGTGTCTCCCTCCCTTTGCAGGGCTGTGGCTTCCAAAGGCCCCTGAATCTGTCTGAACAAATAACCCAAACCAGAGCGTTCCCATCTGCTGGATCTCCCCAGAGCTGACATTTGGTAATGACCATCACCTCCTAAAGGGCAGCACTGCATCTCCAACTGCAGGCACTGCCAAGCATATTCTGCTTTCCATTTGCGAGATTTAATTTGGAAAGACCTCGTGACAACTCCAGGGTGGAAGTGAACAGCCAGTTGGAATTGCTGTTGGCATGTCAGGGGGAGGGGGCAGGGAGGGAAATGAACCCAAATTAGCTGTGGTTTGTGAGCAAGGGAGGTCAGCTCTGAAAAAAATAACATGATCCCAGTGGGATAAACAGTAGAGGAGATAAATCAGTAACCGGGCCAGTCGTGAAATACGGGTTTGCAAATATTTCACAGAGTCAGGGAAGGAGAGCTGAGGAGCAAAACGATTGACTGGTTGGGAACAGCGTGTTCAGAGGGAATGTACAATCCCTGCAAACATGGCACTGGCACAGGGCTGCTGGGCAGCTAAATCCAAGGGATTGCTGCACTGGACACAGAACAGCCAACCCCTCACACTTGTCCCTGGGATTTGTGTTGGCAGGGCCTGGCACAAAGGCCTCAGGTCTCAGCACAGGGGGCCGTGGGGCTCAAGCTCAGGGGCAAGTCAAAGGTCACCTGCTTTGTCTTGCAAAGTTCCATTTTGGGCTCACCAAACCCATGCTAATTGTCTTTATTAACATTTGAATTTTTAAGATGATGTTCCAGATACACCGGGTTTGGGTAACAAGTTATGCTATTTGAAAAGCATAAAGATCTGCTTTAATAGGTTTTCAGCTTAGTGCTTCCACATATCACTCACTAGAGATCTAAAGTGCAGGAAGAAATCCAGCAGGTCAATATAATCAGTAATATCCTGAAAGCTTTCTGCAAAAAGAGGACCTTGAAAACATCACACGCTCAAGCACATCAAGGAATCGGCTTTTTTATACTTTTCATTATACTAAAAAGATTCAAAGACTCTTTCCTTCTTTATTTTCTTCACAAAAAAACAGTCAGAGAACAGATAAAACCCAGCACATTTTCATCATGAAGAGCTGCTCTGACCTCCAGTTTATATTAATTGATTCAGGAAAAGAAGAGGAAAATTTCCTAAAAACATAAGAAAGCAGTAACTGTTCAGTGTAAACAAGGAATTAGTTGAGCATTTAAAAAAATCTAGAAGTGTTTAGGACATGGACTTCAACACACAGCTTGTCATGAATGGGATCACCCAATCAACACAAAGTCCCTGTATCCCTGTATCCCTGTATCTCTGTATCCCTGTATCTCTGTATCCCTGTATCTCTGTATCCCTGTATCCCTGTATCCCTGTATCCCTGTATCCCAGATCCTGTGCATGGATCTGTGCTATTCCTCTGAAGAGTCTGAGCTGTTCTGGGAGGGTTTGATGCCATATGGTCCCACATCCCCACAGCATCAAGGGACCCACCTCTAAACCAGGATGGCTGGACACAACATGCCCCGTGTGAATGGGCTCACAACAGCCAGACCATGCACAGGCTGCACAGTGCATCCATGTGGATGAAGTTCCAGGACCCTTTCCCTGCCCTGGTGATCCCCAGCACTCCCAGCCCTGCCATTCCCACACTGCCTGCAGGATTTGCAGCTTGGGAGCCACTCTGCATATTGGCTGCTGACACCGGGAGTCAGCACCGAGGGGAAACACCTGTAGGTGCTGCTGTAACTCGAAGGCTTTCCCTGCAGAGCCTGGAAAGACAGAACTGCTTCCCATGTGCCCTCACTGGGAGGAGACCTGTGGTGCCAACCTGGCTGGTGTGGCTCAGCTCCCAGGGAAGGAGCGGGGCTGAACCGCCACAGACACCTCACAACATTCCACAGAATCCTGAAACAGGCACGGGAAACAGGAGAAGTACCAACTTAGTGAAAGAACAGTGAGGTGGGTTCTGAGGATGAAAAGCAAGTTGGACTATTTCCTCTGGCAGCTCTGAGGTTATCGAGCACCTCAGCAGAGAAGCACCTGTAGAACACAGCGTGCGACCTCTGCTTAAGGGCTTCAATGAGCCCTCCACAGGGTTTCAGAGCAGTTGTAGGAGTGACACTGCACTGACAAACAGAGGCAGAAGAAAAGGATGAAGTAATTCTCTCAGCAAACAGAGGAGGTCTGGAGAGAAGCACAGATTTCCTGTGCTCTAACCAGCCATGAGCGCGCTGCCCACGCGGGCGTCGGAAACTCCTGAGAACCAGGGATCATTATGCAAGACAGAGGATGCAGGACTGGTAAGACACATTCACCCAGCTACTCACTCAAGCCACAGCTCAGAACAGGAAGTTTCAGTCAGACTTTCAATTCCCACACCAAGCTAAATCAATCTAAATCAAATACGTTTAAAAGAAAGAGCCTCAAATGGAAAAAACAGTCTCTTTATGCCACCCACTACCAGAAAGATTATTGTTCTTGCCTCAAAACTAGTTCTGGTTTGAAAGCTGCTTGAATTTAGAAATCCAGGGATTGGATTATTTTCTCTCTGTTTGAATTTCTACACAGGAAAACTGAGTAATTTGTGCAGTTAGCTAAGCCAAAAAAACAAACAAAAAAGAAAAAGGCAGGCAAGGAGGATGGTCACTGCTGGATTAGAATTGATTTATGCTGATAGAATGTCAAAAATCCCACAGGGGAAAACATTTTTAAAAGTCTTTGATCAGGCCTTATTTTCCTTTTTTTTCCTTTTCCCCCATTCTCAAAAGCTTACTCATCTGATCCACAATAATTTGGGGATCAAGCCTTCTTGACATCAAATGTTGTTGGTGATATTTCCAGCAGAGGAATTGCTGCAGTGGATCCCATACTGTGCCCATGGTCCTTTTCCTGACATTGGCCATGGCTGGCTGCTTCACACAAAAATTTAAGCCACTTAAGGTACCAATCCAAAAAAGAAGTCACTCCTTCACCACCAAGAGTTAAAAAGGGTTTTCTTGTTGCTGTACTTTGTTTTAAAGGTCATTACTGTAACAAATCTGGGTGTTCTTGAGCCATACAAACATCCCATCATTCCTGAATCCTTCCACACTCTCAGCTGCACAGCCAGCAGTACACAGTTAAATATATAAATATATATATATATGTATATGTATTTCTGCTTCATGGTACATGTTACAAGCTCAGGTCTGTGCTTCCACCTGGAAAGGGAGCTGGAGCAGGAAGGGTCTGTTCCTGCACTCTCCCTTTCCCTCTGCATTTGCTCCCAGTGAAGGATATCAGACATGACAGCCCTGGAGCCTGCAGCCCTTTGTCTGCACAAAAGGCCCAGTTCTGTCTGCAGGAGGGTGGGACTTCACCCATGCACAGCTTCAACACTATATTCCAATCAACAAGGCCTTGAGAAACTTCCAGGAACCACCGGCAGAAGTCGGGAATGAGCAATATTAAGACTAACTAACTAATCAAGGTTCTCTCTGAGAGCCCTTTCTGAGAACTACCAAGGAAACCAATTAAGCCCAATTGCATTCGTCAGTGGGGCTGGAACACACTGGAGCCCATGTCACTGCTTATTTATGGGCCACTCAAAAATAACCCTCCAGAGAACAGCCCCCGAGCTGCTCCCCCCCAGCCCGGCCTGGGGAGGCAGTGGCAGCTCCTGATTCCATCAGCAGCGTGTGCAGAGCTGCCCAGCCCTCACCAGAGCCAGCTCAGGGGCAGGGGCAGCACAGGGTCACCCCCACGCTCAGGGATGTCCCCAGTGCTGGGCACTCTGCTCCAAGAGGGGGGTTCTGATTTTCCACTGGCACCAGTGCCACGAGGACCCAGGAGTCAGGGACAGCAATGGAAGCAGTTGTGAAATTGTCCCATCTACTTTTACCGTCCACATGGAAAAACACACAAAAAGACTAACAGGCACACGCTGGGCAAGAAACCCAGAAGAAGTCCTTAAACTCTTTTTTCACAGTTTTTAAGGAGACAGGGTCCATCCTGAGTGTGTAAGTCCTCCAGAAGCACTGTCTCTTTAAAGCTGGAATGTGACTTTTTTTCCCCCACAAGAAAAAGTCCAGTTTCCCAGGTTCTTACTGGAAAGTTTTCTTGGGAAAATATTCATTTCCAAAGCGTTGTTTTTACACTTTTGGTTCACTGGTTGTTTGACTCTTGTAATGCTTTAATAGTGTTTTTACTCCATGAATGTTTGTAATAACTAAATCCATCCTATTTCCTAGAGTATCTCCTTTTAGGGATAATTATATCAATATGCTTCTGACATTTTGTAATCCAAATAATTTCTTTTTTCTACATTTTGTTCTCAGTTGGGTGATTCAAAACAAGACTTAATGGTATGCTCCTGGCTCCCACAATTTCTGAAAAAGCTGCTGCACAATAAAATCCAGTAAATAACCCCAAAGAATTGGAAACGTGGATAACTCTCCGTAGCATTTTGTTAAATTCTCTGAGCTTTATTTTCTAAGAAGAGAGTTCAAGATTAGCTACAATCTGCTGCATTCTCCAAGACAAGAATCTCGTGCATATATTTTGTGTTCACCTGCCCTAAGAAACTTTTCAATTTTTATTTTTTTCTAAAGAGGTGCAATGGGATGTGTTCTATAACAGACTAAAGTGTACACCCATCATTAAATGTTCTTACATATGGCCTTCAATAAGGCCCCCAACCCTCTCTTTTACAGCAGGAGATCTGCAGGAACCCAAGCAGATTGAACAGGCTCACACAGGCCTTTCTCAAAAGCTGTGTGTGATCTTCTGCAGAGGAGATACATCACTCAGCTCAATTCTTCCTCCACTTCTGGGCTATCTTGCCACAGTCAAGCCTCAGAGGCTTTCAGAGATTACTGGAATTTAGGAATTAATATGCTTTATGGTTCCATAGACTGGTCTGGGAATTACTAGTCCATCACTTCAGGTTTGGCTCTTCCTGTCCATTCTCAGGCCTCCTGTGCTGCCCTTTCTGATGCTCCATTTCAAATGTAGCTTTGACATGTCTGTGGCACTCGCTCCTCAATGAGGACATCCTGGCTGTCCACTTCTGTAAATTATTACATTTCATGTGTCATCCTGTCAAACAGGAGCTGTGTGAGGCACAGCCCTGCCACCAGTGCTGGTGCTGCTGAGTTTGGGGGGCTGCAGAGCTGGACTGGCTCAGCGCTGGGTGAGAGGTGTCAGGGCCACTGGCAGGTTTCTCAAAGCAAACATCAGGCCCCATTTACCCTTCTGCCTCCACATCAAATTAAAAGACAACATTGCAGACTAACTAGAAACATGTGGCCTGAAGGCAGCCCTGGCTGTGATTGGTACTTGCACACAGGCACAGGCTCAGCCCCAGCTCTGCTCAGCCTGTGCTCTCACAGTCCTTCGCTTAATGCTGAGTGAGGGAAGGGGCAAAGCTGCTCCTGAGCTGTTCATAAAGGAAACCAGAAGATCCCTTGATAAGATGTTGTCTTCCTTCCTTCCTCTCCCCACTTGCTGTTCAGCAGGGGAATTGCAGCTCTTGTCCCTGTCCCACAGGGCAGGCAGAGGCTCTGAAGGGACCTCTCCAGCACACCAGATCTGACTGTTACCCACCGAGTCTCCTGTGCTCTGGAACCTCAGAGGTACTTCTCTAACACATCCAATATGTATCTGGTGAAAATTGCTACCAGAATGTTTCAATCTCTTAAGTTGCAGAAAGAAGCCAACTGACAGCACTTGACAGCACGGAGCACGGTGCCAGAACGCAAACCAATAAAGTTTCTTCTCCTTCAATGTGACAAAATGCTTATTTTAAGCACACTGAGACAATAAAGTGCTGATTAACAGGCAGCATGTTCTTCAATGAAACTCAGAGTGTGTAGTCGTGTGCTAAATACAGAAGATGCTGAAGGTATGTGATGATGAGTGTGAGAACAGCTCCACAGAAACGTATCAAAATACAGCTTTAAACTAACTCCCCAGAGGAGGATCCTCAGCTACAGGGAGCACTGACCCGGTGTCATGGGCAATGTTTTGTGAACTCAGGGAGCATCAATGCCTGTGTAAGGTTTATTTCCCAACTGGCCAGCTGGGAGCTGTCTCAGATATATCCACAGTCTGGAGTCACGTCTTTGCTGCCTCATCCCGGTACAAACGGGTGTATTGACTCTCCAGGGATTGTCAGGGAGTGATCACTTCAGCCTCAGCTAGAAACTACAATACCTTCTGTGTAGGAAGCCTAATCACACCTTAACACTGTGTTCTGCAGAAATTAATAGAGACAAAGCTGAAAATAATACTCACCCACGGAGTCTAAAAATAAGCACCAAAATTTCCCCTCCTCGTTTCTTTCTGCTTTGTGTTTCCCCTCAGGTGATGACACCATTCTCCTTTCCAGCTCTCCTGACATGCATCATGTGCATCACACTCACAGACTGTTCTGGGGAGCAGGGCTTTTTCTGTAGGGTTATAGTTTTGGGATGTGCTGCGTGAGGCAAATCAAGAGTTTATTAGACCAGACCAAACCACAGGAGACACTGGTTTAACATGGTGTCCAAGAGTCAGACACCTAGAAACACATGTGAATATGTATAAATTAGCTCACAAGTGTGAGATGCACTAATTACAGTAAATGTGGTGTTTTCAGCTGCACCACCATGAAGAAATACACTCCTGCAGAGTATTTCTGGTGTGACAGACTCTGTTTAGTTTTGGTCCTGCAGCTCAGCCCATTTCAGACTTCCAAAAACAAGCCAATTAAAATACCAAAAGCTTATTGAATATGGATTGCTTTAGACCATGCAATGTAATGCAGCCTTGTTTCATGCAAACACAGGAGTTTTAAGAGCACAAGATCCTTAAAATCAGTAAAAAGGACAATAATTTACCAGGAGCACTGCAAAAACTACTTGCAGTTCCTGCCAAGCAGACAAGCTTTCCAACAGGAGGACAGATGGAGAGGAGGCCAAATGAAACTATCCAAAAATGAGGAGTAACTACCCTAGTTTTGGGGCAGTTCAATGCATATTTCTGTAGCACTGACATGTCCTCATGTATATAACAAATTCTCCAAAAAACATCTTTTGAGGCGAGTAAAACAACTTTCCATCTCCCAGATGAAAGAAGTGAGGTCAGAAGGTGTGAATACAGATGGAGCTGGTTCTAGAAGTGGGATGAAAAAAATTTAAAAAAAGGAGTTCTGGGATTATGCTCCAGACTTGCTACTTTTGTGGCGTCTAATGTAGAGAATCTGGTGAAGGGAAGGGAGCAGGGTGAGTTTTTCATTGCAGGCTGTGTCTGTGTGTGCCATCCCTGCCACGCCGTGTCCCCAGGCTGGGGGAGGGCAGGGACAATTCCCTTGCACTCCCCAGGAATAACGTCCTGCTGCCAGCTGCATGCTCCATTACATTCCTCCAGTCCTGAAGGAAAAACACTTTGAATTCAGCAATATATAATATTCCTGTTAATGTGAGACAGGAGACTGGCAGCACGCCACTCGCAGAGGCAGGCGATGGAAAAAGCAGAGAAGCGGCTCAGCCTCCCCATGTGAGGCAGACAGACCTATTGTGAGCTGTCTCCAGCCTCGGGGCTGGATGCTCCAGGCTGATTTATGAGCACAATATTTACAGCTAACACACATGAAATACATTAGGAGCCGAAATAAATCTCCTAACATGCACGGGGAACAGCTAAGATAAAAGAATGCACATGGTAAACTAGGTGGATGTTTGTCATTAAGCGTGGTACTGAAGCCAGAGCACGTCTCTGGGGCACAGGAGACCGAGCATTTGCCCTGGTGTTTATCAGTACTCTGGAAGAGACTTTCAGAAAGATGTCCCAGCTTTTTATTTTTTTCTAGGGAACTCAAAGCTGATGAAAGACACTGTGTTGAAAGTCCTTGGGAGTAAAACAGCGCTCGAAAAGAAGATCAGTCCTATGCCTGTGCAAAGACCCAGGGAACAGGCCAGAGATCAGTTCCCTTAATTTCTCTGCACCTGTGCTCCATCTCATAAACAGGTATCAGTAGGAAATAAGGTAAGAAAGAGCTACTTCAAGGCCAGAAGGGCCCATTGTAATTAAGTATTCTGACTTACTGCATCACACCACAGGCAGCAGAAATTCCCTGCATTAATTCCTAAATTAAATCATCACTGAACAGATAAACACTTCAGCAAAAACAACATCCCTTACTAAATAGAGGGGACCAGCAAATGGGGGTGTCAATTCTGGTTTCTCTGTAACTACAGAAAGCAAACCCCAGCCCCAGAAGCACTGAGGACAGTTCCCTGCAGATCCCTCCTGGCCTGAGCCCTGCCCAGCCCTGCAGAGCAGGATCCTCCAAATCCCACGTGGCTGGAGGGGGAACAGGAGGCAGCTGTCACTTAAAAGCATCTACATTTGACATTTCTGCCTACAAAGCTGCACTGGTCATAGATTGTATCTCACCATGTCCAGCCAATCCAATTAGGCCCAAACAGCTTCTGGGGATTCATCCCCTCCTTTGGCACTAAGGTTTCCTGGTGCCAGGTTTTTGGCAGCTGTGGTGGTGACTGGGGTGTGGATATAAGTTAACCCACTCCTTTTGTGCAGGGCACAGCACAGCCACGGAGAGCTGGGAAGCTGCTGCTTTTCCTCCCAGTGTTGTGACACAACATCTGATTCCAGCATGGCAGGACACACTCCTAAAAACAGGCTAATGCTGGAACCAGACTGTGGTACAAACCAGAGCGAGGACTTCACTGACTAAACATGCTTCCTGCCCTCAGCCAGATCACAGCAGGTTGTGTCAGCTACTGCACATCTCTCTCAGAGCCTCATTTTGTATTTCTTTTATCAAAACACTAATGACGAACAAAGGGAGAATGAATATGAAAATAAATACACCCTTCTCAGTGAAAAGATTTACACTTGCCTCCACAGCTTTGATTATTCCTTCAGATTTACTAGATTTTTCTTTCTAAAACACTGGTTAGTCCTTAAAAAATGGCAAAACTAACTAAACCTCCTATCCACATTTTGTTGAAGTAATAAATACATACTCATCTGTTGAATTACATTCTATTTTAAGTTGATTGTGTACACCATTCTAGTTATGGATAAAATCACAGCACCTTCACTAGTACTGGAAATTTTGCACCACTGTTCTGTGGTTTCATACCCACAAACAGGTCAGGTGATTTTCTGTAATTACCACAGCTTTGATTTATGGATTTTCTTTTTTTTTTTTTTTTGTGGAGCTCTTTAGTGTGTTTGTTTCAAACAAAGGAATGATACACAGCAAACAAGAGGAGTTCAAACTGCTATAGGCTATAATTTGGGAGATACACTTAAAATTAAATAAAAACCAAAGAACAAAAAAACAAACAAGAAAGCAAGCAAGAAATAAATACAAAAACCTCAAGCCATATTTGATCCTAAACTTGGAGTCTAACTCCTTTAAAAGGGGAGATGATCCGACTCCCTCAGTGGAGCTCTGGGCTGGCCCACAGGACCCACGGGTTCATGCCATCAAAGCTCATCTTTGTTTGAGATCTGAAACATCCTCCCCAACAGTCTGCAGTCACATTGCAAAATCCTGAGGGGAGGATGAAAGGCAGCCTCTCCTCCTCGCTTACACTCACCCCGGGGCCTGCAAACATCAGGACTTGATTTAACCAAACACACACTGGGGCAGAGAAAGGATGAGCAATCCCAGGACTGGACTGACACACACAAGAGTTCCTGGTTTTCCAAAGGAATGACTGGATCACCTCAGCCCCCAAGCAGATTGTGCCCAAATGAGGTATCCAGCCCCAAAGCATCTCCTGGCTGGCCACACTGACAGCACAGTGAGCAGAGTGTGCTGTCACACACCCCCCACCCAACAGACAGAAACTTCCCACTCCCAACACAAACATGTCCCAGGAGCTGAGTCCCTGGGGCCTTCCCCTGAAGACAGCTTATCTTTGCAGAGCTTCTGCCAGCAACAAGGGCTCCAGACCTTCCTGCTCACCCAGCTGAGCTCCTCTGCTGCATCTCCCTTCCAAAACATTGCCTGTCTCACTCTGTACCACACAAAGGCTGACCAAGGAAAACCTGCTGGCTCCCAAACAGGCTTCCTAAGCCTCCCACAAACCAAGAGTAGGATATTTGTTTCTAAATCTCCAAAGGAGGATTAGGCAGGGTGACCATAATCCTACCCAGCCTCACACCTGCCACTCATCTCTTAGGGAAGGAGAGATGCATTTCAGAATCTGGAAATTACTCTCAGATGAACCCCTTTGTCCAGGGATATCAGACCATAGTTGCCATCTCCCTTATTTCTTGGCTGCATAGGAAGAAAGTTTTCTTTCTGTGAGACAAAGAGTGGATATGATTGTTTATTTTAGTTCTGTTGACATCATTCTTTGTTGTCAGCACATCTCTCAATAACTGAGACTGATCTGAGGAAGGACTAGAGCAGTTAGCCATCTTCTGAAAATTTCTCCCTCCTTCTCCCTCTGTTTCAGTGCCCCAAACAAAAACTTAGGCCAGTGAGAAACTTTTTCATATAAGCTGCCAACCTGCTTTGATCATAAACCACATTTTACATGATGTTTACATATAAATCCTCTTGCAATGACGTCAGAGCCTCCCAATCCCATTTTAGCAGCCATTAAAGGGTAATGCTCAGAGAACCATTTCTCTTTATACTGTAGGAGTTTGAGCAGTGCTGTTATTACTTTTGAGGGGGAATTGTGCAGGCTCCTTGTCAATTGGTTTAGGTTGCCTAAATGAAGCCAAATTGCTCTCACCATCCCCAGCTGCTGCTGCTGCCTGCACGTTCCACCTTCCCCACAGCCACTTTAACCCGTCAGGCAAGAGCAAAACAGCCTTCCCTGGGTGCACCTCCTGCAAACAGGGCAGGGAAAAAACCACAGGAGGAAAAAAACACACATCACTTGCAGCATTTTTACATGTAATAGTAACAGTCTCTTGGTGCCATCATCAGCCATGGCATTTCATTCACACAGAACACTTGTGGGCACATCACATATGCTTTTCCATTCAATGTATTTTTAAATGTTTCCCAGGCAACTGTTTCAATACAATATGCCTCCTTGGCAACCTGGTACCCGCAAATGCCATGCTAGTCTCCCTAGTCCTCTTTTTAGGTCTTCCCATCTTGGCATATAAATGTCACAAGGCTGGGTTTTCCATCCCCAGCCACAGAGGTACTGATGTGTCCTCACACGTGGCAAGGGAGGGCTGAGCTGAAGGGATGAGGCGTGCACTGGACGCTGCACGTTGACAAATCCAGCTCTGGTGAGCTCCCAGAGGGAGCAGGTTTCAAAGGCAGTGACTCCTCATGGAAAAGAGAATGTCTCCTACAACTAAAATTAGGGAGAGCCTACAGAACTGTCTCCACTCAAGTGACTTGCTCTGGAAACAGCAATGAGCCTGCACTTCTCCAACTGAAACTGCACGTCATCCTCCTTCCCCTGACTGTGCCAGAGGAAGCCTTACAGAGTTTTCCTCATTCTGTGGCTGGAATTGTAATACATCACATTAATGAGGAGAGCCAGCCTTTCCCATTGCAGTGCAGACAGTGATTAGCACTGGACTAAGTGACTCTTCCCAGGGCTGCATTTGCTGGCACTGGGCTGTCAGGACACACACCATAAAGCCCATTTGCTGCAGCAGCTCTCCTGCTGCTCTGCTCTGCGGGCTGTGGTCTCTCTGGGGCTTTGTCCTTTATCACATTTAGCAGAATGGACACGCTCACCCTTGAGTGAAGTCACAGACTGCTTGACAAGGACAAAAAACGATCCACATGTACTCCTACCCCAAGCACTGATTAGATAAAATAATTAAAATATAATAACGTTTCAATTTTCTAGTAAGGCACAATTTATTCCAAACATCTTTGTCGGACCCAGGAGCTATCAGTACAGACCCAAAGATATTGCAGAAGGACTAAAGCTATCTGTGAGCATCAGTCACCACCAAAAAAAAAAAAGTTTTAATAAAACCTCCATGTGCTTCAGCCTCAAAGTGGTACATTAAAAAAAATAATAGCTCCTGCATGCAGTGACATCAGGCTCTGAGAGAAACCCAGCAGAAACTATGGTATCTCTTCTTCATTGATTACTCCATAACAACAGCTGAAAATCACAATTTTTCCAGGCTATAAAATGCCAAGCACTCCAAATTCTACACTGGCAGCAAAAATCTCCTCCCTGTCTGTGAGCTGCTGTATCTGTAATAGAGACCCTGCATTACCAGGCTTTCTAATTCTTCCCAAATGCAGAAGCTCTCATTCAATGCTGCAGCTGTTGGGGAGGAAATCAGAAATAGCAGAAGGCGGATTAGCTGATAATGTACCAGTTCTTCCCCAGCAAATGCTGGCACCTGCGTTTTACACTCTCCGCTTTCCCTCGGCCCAGGAAAAGATCACTTGGTTTGTTTGGCAGGCAATTTATAGGCTTTAGTGATTGTGGAGTTGCAAAAGGATTAGAATTTGTTATAACAGCCCCTTCTTCCTGAGAGCAAAAGTTAAAACTGAGGCCCACTTTAGAGCAAGAACCAGGGACCATGTAAGTAAAGATTAAGAGTGTGCAGCTTGATGAGACTCAACGGGGAAGAGATAACTGCACATGCTGGCACTCCATTTACAAGGAAATCCCTGCAGATAATCTGTAGGAGCATTCTGGCTTCCACAGGCTCAAATCCCTTGACCACTGGCTCAAATCCAGCCAAGGCTGATTATGGTAAAGACTACTCTCTGCATTCCTAGGAGAACTTTTTTCCTAAAACATTCTAATTATTAAATTATGCAAGACCCAAGGTCAAGCAAGAAGTAACAGGATTCCCATGTAGTGGAAGAAACAGCAGATACAACCTTATGCAAAGTGGCAAAACCAAGAACAGGTCCCAGTCTACACTTCTTATTCTTAGTATTCTTAATTCTGGAATGATGCAGATAAAAAATACTGAGTACCCTTAATGGTCAAAGATTTCTAGAATGCTAGTTGGGAATCCACAGGTAGAGCAAGAATGAGAACATTCATGGCATGCCTGCCCTCACAGGTTAGAATGGGTATGCATTAAACAGATAACAAAAAAAAAAAAATCTAACAATTTTTGGTTAAACCTACAAAATACAAACCCACCTACAAAGTACTGCTGCTACAGAAGCAAGGTTTTCCCTTTTGCTTTTTACAACCAGAAGCTGCAGTAATAATTTTCACTATTCTTTTTATTATATTCTTTCATTTGTGGCCCTTACTGCACAATAACCAACTTTTACATTCACCCATACTACAGCTTTTGGAAATGCTACAGAGCAGCACACAGCAACCCCTCCAGCCTGAAGAACAGGCTGCTCTCCTGAGGTATGGGAGAAGTCATACCTAACAACATCAACCTGTGGATGCAACACGAGGTTTAGGAGCAGAGCATTGTCACAGTGGTATCCCAGGGGTCATAAGATAAAAAAACAACTCAAACATCACAGGAATAAAAGCAGCCCTGTGGCACAACCAGTCATTAACACAGGTACACCTACAAGTGTGTTTGGAGGCTCCATCCAAGCGCTTTCGCTGCCCTCGGATTTCGTTAAATCCCCATTTCTGCATAGTTTGCTGCCTCCACGTGGCCACAGTCAGCGCTGGGCCACGATTCACAGCGATCTTGAGCAAAAACCCCCAAGGAACACTTCTTCAACTAGTTGTGAAATCAAATTTCTACCCCTCCTCTGTCTCATTTCCCACCACTCCCATGGCTGATCCCCTCTCCAATCTCCACTTTTGCTTTATTTACACACACCTCCTCTTGCTGTTTTTTGCTCCATCTCTGCTGCCATCACCTTCCTCTCCACAGCAGGCCCAACACCCTCAGATCCAAACTCACCCCTTGCCCCAGTTCAGCTTACCTGGTTCCACCTGCAGCTTCTGGGAGAATGCCTTTCCTGATAAATAAGGAGAGGAGGACATATTTCCTGGAATCTCACTGCACACACTGGGAAGCAGCTTCTAAATGGTGACAAAAATGACAGGCAGAACACTGTGACTGTCCTGGTGTTCCCTTGGCACTGCAGGAGCTGTAACAGATATTAAAGTGGGAAAATGTTAGTCTCTGTGACAGCAATTGGCTTTTCCACTGTCATTTCTTTCCTATTTTCATTGTCATTTTAGTCTACCCGTCACACAGCTGAAATGCTGGCACTCTACTGTGACTATTTGTTATTATTTTTATTTTTCAGCTGGGCTGTCTGTTGTACAAACTGACACAAATCCCAGCAGTAACCAAACACTTCCCACTTCCAACATCTTTATCCTCACTCTCACACAAAAAGGAAACCCATTAATGCTCCTATAGCGTTAAGAAATTAGTTATTACATAGAGTCAAAGATGTGATGGACTCACAGAAACACGAAGTACCTGAGTTAATATGGGAAAGGTGAAAGCTGGGCTGAGCCTCCTGGATCTCGGGCTGCACTGACGGGATCATCTGCAGCTGGAAAACCACTGGATGTGGTTTCCAATGCCTGGCTGGAGCTGTCCCTGCTCAGGTTGAATCCACCAGTCCAGGTGAAATGTGAATCTCGAACTCTGACACCCAAAATGCCACTTTCAAGGTTCAGATCTGCTCGAGGCGTGTTTTAAGTCAGGTCAGCTGTTAAAGGAATAATTTTTTGCTGGGCTGTGTGATCAACATGGTAATTCACAGGTGTGGCTTTAGCACAGTCAATAGTGATGCCTCCTGTTCGCTCTGAAGAATTCAAGGATGAAACAGTCCACAGACACCCAGCGGTGCACAAATTCAGTTGCAGAAAAGGAATGTGACCTTGGATTCATTTTTTTTACCAATAATAAATTGGTTTTATGGAAAAGAGGAGCACTTTGTACCCCGCTCTCCCTCATAAACACCTGTTATCAAATAGGACTTTTTATTACCTTGTACAGTTATTCTCATATAGACTGTGAAGAATTTAAACAGCAAAGTCACTTTGTGATCCCTTCATCTGCTGTTGGAGGACGAAGCGTGGGTCACCATTTCTCTGACGTGTGTTTGAGAAGGCCAGACGAGCGTTTAAACCCACCCCTAACACGCTCTTTATTTCGAGTCACCCAGCGACATTCCCGCCAGCAACGTCAAACTGCATCACTTCAGATTCTTTCCTGAAAGATAAGCTGGACCAGCGGTGGCTCCCAATCTTTATTATTTGTGTGAACAGCGGCGGCACCGGGCCCAGGCCGCGGCTCGGCGGGGCCATGGCGCCCAGCGCTGACCCCGCCGCCATCTTGTGCCCTCAGCGCCCGGGGCTGCAGCGCCCCGAGCCCCCGCTCCCGAGCGCACCAAACCGCTGCAAATACAGACAGCGAGAGGGGCAAAACCAACACAAAAAGGGCTGTTTCCGAGGCAGACCAGCCCCCACCTCCACGGCGATGGGGGGGGGGGGGGGGGGGCTGCGAGCGGACGGGAGGGCGCGCTCCCCTCAGGGCGCCCTCAGAGCCACCCCCGCCCCGCGCCGTCAGGGCGGCTCTGAGGGCGGAGAGCCGCGGCCGTGGCAGCGGGCCAGGAGGAGGGAGGAAGAGACCTCGCCGCCCGCAGCGCCGTCCCCCGGCGAGGCGCGGGGAGCCCCGGCCATGGGGGAGGAAGGAGCGGCCAAGCTGCGCCTGAAGCCCCGCGCGGCGCCGCCCGCCCGCGGCCCCGAGACAATCCCGCGCCGGCCGTGAGTCCGGGCCGGGGGGGATCGGACCGGGTCGGGTCAGCAAACACCGCGGGGATCGGATGGGATCGGCCCCAGGGGGATCGGCCCGGGTCGGGTCAGCAAACACCGCGGGGATCGGATGGGATCGGCCCTGGGGGGGTCGGACGGGATCGGATCGGCTGCGGGGCCTGGAGCGCCTCGCCCGGGCCGGGCCTGCACGGGCCCCCCCCGAGCCGCAGCGCTCAGATCAGGGACTCATTACTGACTGTGTTAAAGGTTATTGCATAAAACACCCCCTGTAGCGCCTTTAAAAAATAGACACAAAACTGCAGCATAAAGCACAGCGGGCCCCGGACCTGCAGACTGAAGGCGGTGAGGGGTTGGGTTCTTGTTTGAAGCCGTGTCCCCTCCACAGAGGCTGTGGGAGTTCATCACTCCGCTCTTTGAGGGCTCGTACTTTCTAATTTCTTCTAATTTCTTCCCCGTGCAGCTTCATTCCTGGACACTGATCCGAGAAAACACATCAGGAAGAAGTGGGAATGCTGGAAATAGCATTGTGACATTAACAATCCATCCTTCTCTTAGAATTGTCTTTCTGTGGCATTACTCATATAAAACCTTTTTAATGCTTGTAGTTAAACTTTCTAAAGCCTTCCTAGGATCCATTAAGTCGTTTGGAAAGAGAATTTCAAATGGCAGTAAGGGAATGGCCAGGAATATGTAGGAACCAGTGCAATTGTCACCCTCAGTGCAAACATTTCCATGATTTCTGTGCTCAGCAGGTGTCAAGTTCAGTATTTGAGAAAAAAAAACAGTATCTACACTTCACTGTTTCACTTGGAAGTGAAGACAGTAATAAATATCCACAGTTCATTTGTTACAAGGAGAAAAGAGGGTGTTTAGACAGTCATTTTTAAAAAAATTGGATTTTTTTTTTATTGCAGCGCAAGTTATATGAGTCTTAGGAAGCTGTGAAAATTAGTTTATGGGTTAAATAATGTCTTTGTGTTCCAGAAAAATAGAGGCAAACTAATACCAGTGCAGAGCATTTTCTTCCCTCTCTCCCACCCTCAAACTACTGCGCCTGTCTTTCCAGGACGTCGACTGACAGATCTCCCTGGTTTGAAAAGGAAGACTTAAATGAGCGTGAAAAAACCTGGGTTTTGTTACTGAAAGACATCAGTCAGGATCTGCACTGCACGAACTGGGACACAGTGCCCAGCCTTCCGGAGTTCTTGGAAAAGGTAGAGAGCTGTATCCTTGGTTTTTGCACTTTGTGTCCAGCAGTGGCAGCCCTGGATGATGAGGAAACCACCTGAAGGAGCCTTCAGAGCTGTGAGGTTTCAGCTCTTTAATCTCATGATGTGGCACAGCATGGCAAACCTTTCCAACATTTCCCTGGGAAGAGGGGGCCTGTGTAAGGGTGGTGACTGCCACGAGCACCAGGATCCTCCTGAGGAATGGGAGTGGGAAAGGCAGCCTGTAACAGAGGGTTAATGACACGTCAGGGTGGTTCCTGATGTAGTGTTGGGCAAGGTCACAATGCAGAAATCAGCCCTTACAAAGTACTTTTTGTTTTTGAGGTGGTTGTTTTTATCTTTAGTGTCTCTGAAACATACTGAGTCCCCACTGTATCCAGTTAGAAGTGTTAAGGGAAGACACATATTCCATCAGCTCCAGGAAGCTCTTGATTGCTTTACAGGTGCTGGAGAGGGATGTAAATAAAATGTTCTTTTCTTCAGTGTAGCTCGGCCTTCTCAGTCTTTGCAGTGTGTTCACTTTATGTGTTGATTGAGCTGCATCTGTTTGAGTCACGGTGTGTGTGCTGCAGGGTGCTGAGGAGGGGAGTCCAGCACACCAGGAAGTCTTCACAGCTGGAATGAGAGACTTTCCGTGGGTACCATTCCCACCTTTTCACACAGAACAATGTCTGAACCCCAAGGATTTCAGCTCCCAGAGCCACGAGTCACATACAGGATGGGGCCAAGTGGATAAACTTCCCAGTGTGTCACCCACAGCTGAGGAAACCTGCAGGGGAACCAGCACAGATCGAGGCAAAACTGCAGCTGGGGGAGGCACAAAAGGCATTCCCGACCTGGGAGTGAGTCCCGAGCCACGTCAGCTCCCTGGACACACGAGCTCTGCACAGCCCTTGGCACAGGGCTCTGGGAGAGCTCCCAGCCCTCGGCAGCACCAGGCAGGGGCTGCACAGAGCAGGGGAGGCAGGAGAGAGAAGGGTGGGAAGGAGCTCCAGCTGCAGGAGGGGAAGGTTCCAGCGGGGCAGGACAGAGCTGTGCCGGCAGAGGAGCCTCCTGGGAGCATTCCTGGGGCCGGGAGCTGCGAGGAGAAGGTGGAAAACCAGAGTGGAGGATCTTCAGCTCTTGACAGTTGTCCCATGTGCCTGATGCAGTTCACTGGAACGTAAGTTGCTTGGGGTTTTCTGTTTTGTGGGTGTTTTCATAACTTCCCAGTAAACAAACCCCCACCTGGCTCTGGATGCATTCCCCATTTACAAAATAATGAAAATAGACAAAACTTCTACTGCAAAGTTCTTCTTATCTGTCAGAATTACCTGCTTTAATCCAGTTCACAAACTGAGTACCTGCTCTGCAGCAGGAACTGGGCTGTCTCCTGCAGTCAGCACCATGGCACAGTGCTTAGGCTGTCAGAGTTGCCAAAAAAGTGCTTTTGGGCAGGTCCTCTAACCCTTAAAACCTTCAGCAGCAGGTACCAGCAAGGGCAGTTTCTCAGGGATCGCAGCTCTGCTGGGCACAGCAGTGACCCCCCACGAAGGACCCGTGTGACAGGGAGGGGAAAGAAGTGTCAGTAAAGGGCTGTGAGTGTTCCTCACTGCACCCACCCTGTCTCTGCAGGCTCTCCCAGCTGGACATCGATGGGCACCTGGCCAGGTGCTTGTCTGAAAGTGCAGATGACGTCATGTGGTAAATCCAGGAGAACGGAGGGCAAAGGAACAAGGCCAAGGATGAACCTTTCTCAAAGGAAAAGGGAAAATGTGTCAAGGAAGCAAATCCTCGGCTCACGCTTTCGGATCACAGACCAGTAACTCGGCAGAAGGCCAAGTGCCAAGGGTCTTTTTATTTTAAATGCACGCAAAGTAGTTCTAGTTCTGAAAATGGTGCTCTGGGGAGACCCCCAGGGAAATCAGGCTTGGTGCTCCTGAGAAAGTGTCCTGCTGGAAATCCCTGGAGCCCCTGCTGGGGCTGATGCACCAGAGCTCAGAAGCTCTCAGTGCAGAAGAGAGACAACTGTTACCCTCATCCAAAAGTTTACCTGCTTAGAAAAGAATGCCAGTAATCTGTGAAAATCAATTTAATTAAAAAGTCAGTTGAGCGTAGAATTTTTCATTATTTTACTAAGAAAGTGTAATTGTCCCATTGATTCTATGGGTGTGTCCCTGTTAAACACCCCCCAAACCACAGAAAGGGGGTGTGGGCTCCATGTCTCTGAAGGAGCCCAGCTGAATTCACACCCTTCTGGGTAGGTTTCTAAGTCAGTATCGGTGTTAATCAAGTGATTAACGTGACTGCTCTAATTAAGCTGCAGAGAGAACTCTTCTGCCCTCTCCTGAACTGCTCAGGGAGGTTCAGGCAGTGCTGGAGCCAAGAGCTGGTTTGTGTCAGTCCCACACAGCCCCGGACACCCCGGGGTGGCACAGGGGACACCCCGAGCCTGGGGGGCTGGAGGGGGCTCAGGAGGCTCAGCTGCTGTTCTGGGAACTGCTGAGCAGGAGCAGGGAAA
>NW_020884926.1:1224331-1250448 GCF_003945725.1 Corapipo altera
AAGGCTCTGCAGGGCTGGGAAAGGCTCTGCAGGGCTGGGAAAGGCTCCCCCCCTGCCCTGAGGGCTGGGGAGAGTCCAGGAGCAGCACCCTGCCCCAGGTCACTGCCCCTGCCCTGGGCTCAGAACCTACAGCTGGGATTCAGGTCCAGGACACAGATCAGGATCAACACCCAGGGAGGCTCCTTGGATTCCATTCACAGTGGGGTCTCCTTCAGACCTTGGACACAGCCCAGTTTACTGATAAATAATAACAGTCTGTTCACTTTTTCATTAAAGTCTTTAATAGATGTGCAAGAATATAAATGATCTCAGCTGTTATGGATTAGTATACCATCTTCTGCACAATTAAAACTGGTCAGCAAAGATCCCAACTAATTAATTATACAAAACTACAAGAACATATTTACTGTTTTACAATCATTAAATTAGCTAGAATTTCATTTACTATTTCAAATAAGACAACTATATATCATTACCAGATCCATTTGTAATATATTAGGATTTTTTTTTCCAAACCACACATTTAATTACATCCTTCATTTTCTTTTATTTATAAAACAAGTACTTTATATAAAAAATTTCCCCTTCATCATGAACAGAACATTATTCAAACACTTGCACGTGAGCAACCAAACTTGTACCCAGCAAACTATTTGGCAACACAGCAACATTGTAAATGCCTGTAAATTCTTAAATAAAAATCAAGTAGTCTTTACAATGTTTGTTTAGCAAAATGTGTCTTCCTGTTCTTCCTTCCCTCCCTCCCAAAAATGTTCTGAAACCTAGAAAAAAAGGTTAAAAAAAACCCCCAACCCACATTTCTTAATATTTCCAGTTTCAAGGTCCATGCCCTGGCATGTCAAAGGACAGCTTAACCTGCCCCATTTGCACTCATGAGCTGCCTGCAGTCACTCTGATCACTCCTGATCACCTCTGAAAACACTGAAAGAAAAGTTATTCAGGGTAAATAAAATAAAAGAGGGAGAAGGGGAAAAGGGAGTAATTAAAAAAAAATGTCAGATTACATTTAAAAGGTAATGTTGCCTTTAGTAGATAATAAAGTATCTAAAGTCCAGGCATTTGAGGCAAATATTTCTTACTAGTTAAATTATTTAGTGCTGATTAAAATGCATCTTGCTTAATATGAAAAGCTACAGTCCAACAGAGAAACCCACAACTGAAACCTGAATGGGATTCCTAGAACTCAACAACCACAGGTCTGCATAATTGTGGCTAACGAGGGGATACAAAACAGATTGTTAATCAATGATTAATTACTTCAAACAATGTTTTGGCAGTCTGGTCCTAGCACCTCATGACTTGGATGTGAATCCCAAAGATGTCATGTTCAGCACCTAATGCAATGCTGTACCCTGAGAAAACCAGAGGTTAATGGAAACAAAGTGAGAGTGTCCCAATTTGTCCTGCGTTTGCCACCCCCTCGGGGAGGTGCCAGGCACAGGGTTTCTCCTTGGCTTTCCTGCCCACAGAGCTGTTTTTCCCCCTGGCTCTCCAGCCCCCAGGGTGTGACCCCCCAGCCAGCCCGGGGCAGCAGGGACAGCCCAGCTCCCCTGGGACCCTCCCCGAGCTCAGCCCTGCACCCTGGGGGAGCAGCAGCCCCTTGCCCTGACACCCCCCTCTCCACCTGAGGGGACTGCACAGTTGTCTTTTGCTTTTTCCAATTTCTTAGGCGTTTGTTTTTCTTCCAGTAAAGGAATTTCCTACTCTGATGCAAACTCACTCCTGGAACCATCCCATTCCCTGACACAGAATGGTTAGTTATTAATGGACACTGAGGAAAGCAGACAGTCTATAGAAGTAGGAGGTGTGCTTTATCAGGAAAAATGGATTTTATCTTATGGTTATCCTAGATTTACTACTTAAACTTTAAGGCTATGCTTTATTATGCTTTTGCTCTACTTCTGAATATCTGTATTGTTGATAAAAATACTTTTCAAAAATCTAATATACAACACAAGATCATTGTAGGTGTAGGCACTGCTTAAGTATGTTTAGAAATCCTTTGTGTGCAAATTTAGTTCTCTTCAATCTCTACGTTTTGGTAAATTTGGAGTTTTAAGACAACAGATTTGGAAACCGATACTGTAAATTCTAATTTGGAATTAATCTCACGGAGTCACTCTGCATTCCAAATTCTGTAAAAATGCAACTGAACCCCAGGCTGCAGCTGTGAACTGTATGTTTCAGATGGAAATGGTTACTTAATATTAACAAGCAGAACTTACCAGGTGTAAGAACGTTCCAAATATGCAATAATCCTTCAATGCAGTTTATCCATTTAGGCACTTAAATCTTGTACCCAAATTTATGTTTTGATTGCTAATAAAACACAACTCCTTTTAAATATATCTGAGACGTTTTAGACAGGTACCACTTGTGAAAAAAGGCATCAAAAATAAGCTTCAACACCACCGTAATATATTTTATTCTTCAGGATGTTACACTGGAATACTCTTCAACTGGGAGCTCATTGCATCGAGTGTTTGTAGAAAGTGTGTGGATCTCAAAGTTTCTCATGATCTCCTTTTGCAGGGATGCAATGAACATTTGAATCCTTCATGAAACAGGCACAAAATGCAAATTCCTTCATTAACGAAGCCAGTCGTGTCAGTGCCCAGAACTCAAGAATCACTAAGTGGCAGAGGACACCCACCAAAACCGTTCTTCTCTTCTTTGATTTTCAGCAGCACATTTGTTTTTAGATCATTGGTCTCCATCCCGAGTGAGCAGTCCCAGCCTCGCATGCATATACTGGAGTTAAGGATAAATTAATGTCAGTCACACTGTCCCCAACCAGCTCATCCCTTCATACTGTTTCTTCTGTTGACAGCAACAATGGATTAATATATTCAAATCCTTCAAATTCTGACTGATCTATTCGCTTTATGATATCTCTGAAAAACAAAGGGAAGCAGTGGTTTAGTTCGTGGGAACAGCCCGTGAGCTGTGCAAGATAGGGAGGGTACAGACAGTGCAATTTACTGTAACACAGCCGTGCCCTAATGCCAAGCACAGCCTCTCTGCAGTGACTTTGACACAATTTCTATGCTAAGTGGTTGCTGTGCAGCAGGTGGGGGAGCAGCACGTACTCATCGTCCGGGGTGAGCTGCACGGGCTCGCTGGTGAACTGCGTGTCGAAGTTGTCCAACCCGTAATCGTCCGTGATCTGCGGCTGGAACGGGGGGGTCGTCTGCTTCTTCTCCAGCTGCCAACCATTCCATGGGAAAGGAAAAATCAGGATGTGGAATAGTCACAAAATCCCCCAAGAACAAACCCAAGTGCAGTAAGTGCTACTGGAGAGCAGTGTCAGAGTGCGCAGGTAACGTGAGGAACAGGCCAGGTCACACACCCCAGCCCAGCTCGGGCTCTGTGTTTGAACACAGAAACCCCAAAGAATCCAACCATTTCATTCTCTCCTGAGCTGAGAGGCTGCACTCAGGAGTGCACTCAGCAGCCCTGAGCCATCCTGAGCACAGAGAGCAGAGTGAGGAGCCTGAGCTCCACACACAGCTCTGGTGACTAAACCAGCAAAAATGTTCCTGCTCTGTGTGTTCCCTTTCCCTGTATTTATTTTTCCATGTAGCTCAAGCTTCACAGAAGGAGTTTTTAGTCAGCATTAGACTCCTTTCCTTCTGTCTCAACTTGAAAAGAGTTGGAAAAGCTTTTAAGTCAAATTTTTTTCTTTGAAATGGAGGGGGTGAGTACAAGATTCTAATAACTAAAAAAGCTTTCCAAATGTTTTTTAATTTTCTCCTGAATGTATTTCCCAACACTTACTTGAAGTTTAGCTTTAAATTTATCTGACATGTTGATCCTCCCGAGCAGCACTCTCCTAATCATATCACAGAACAGATCACCTCAATCTTCCCAGTTTCTTTAAAAAATAGGTATTTAATATGAAAACTTTCAGAAGAAAAAACAGCTTAGAAAATATAAAAATTCAATCAGCATAAATGGTGACCAAGAAGTACCAGCTGAATTTAAGAATTTCTTAGACCAATAACCAAAATACAAATGCAACAGTCTTCTCTATTTCCCTCAAAACCCTGCAAAGCAGAACAGAAGCTGCAGTACCTGGTGTACCAAGAGGTACCAACCAAAAAAAAAATCACACTGGTCTTTTAGAGGGAACACAAAGCAAGGGATGGCTGACAAAATCACAGCCAGCCCTCCCTGCAGGAACAGTTCTGCAAACACCAGGGGTTTTAGCTCTTTCTGCAGTCAGTGTGTTCTCTGCAGAGCTGCAGCCAAGTTCAGAGCAGCAGCTTCAAAGGGAGATGAAGCTGTGCAGCTTTTTCTCCCCTGAACCTTTCATGTCCTTGCAGCACTGCTGCCTCTTCCTGTGCTCCCCAGGACTGTGGAAATACTACATCCCTCCTTTTCAACTGTTAGCTAGGTATTAAAAATGTAATGCTGACAGGGAAGTGCTCCTGACCGAGCAGTTTTATTGCTCAAGTGCCAACAAACATTAGGATGTCACTTCTGGGATGCTTTCCATGCTGAAGACAGAAGGAACACAATTACCAAGTAGCAGCAGATTAAAAAAACCCATTTCAATACAATTTTATGCTTGCAAACCCACTGAAATGCAAGTCATCTGCTCCACCAGGATCCAAGCACCTCCCTCACACCAGCACTACCAAAGAAAACCTGAGAGCAAGAGAGACCCTTCCTAACCAACCCCACTGCTCACAGGCCACATCCTGAACAAAGGGACTGGTGCTGCTCACACCTGCTCAGGTAAACCCTGAGTGACTGTAGGAGTTATGGAATTGGCAAACTCAGTCTTTTTATTTTAATGTACTACAGGCAGATCACAAACACTTCAGATGACAAACTCTCCCAGGGTTGTAACCTCAGCTGGTTTCATGGCATTTGACCCCGTCTGGGGGTTGTGTCCATCACCTACAAACCTCCCTGGCAAGGCAGAGGAGGTTTCTAATCCCCCAGGAGCAATGAGGGACAGCACTGCAAAGGGCTGGCTTTGCCAGGCCACACTTCCTCCTTCAGTGGGGCTTGGGATGTTTGCCAGCAGGACTGTGGGACATGAACCCCCACAACAGTGGGGCACTGAACTGTGGCACAAACCCAGACAGTCCCTCCCTGTTCCCACACCTGCAGGAACCCGGGAGGACGTGGGGAACATTTTATAGCAGCAGAACCCAGGACATGAGTCTGCAGAACCTGCAAACAGCACCCAGGGAACAAATGGTTCCACCAATGCTTTCAAGTGTTGCCTAAAACTCATATTTCAGAAATTATACCCCCACAAGTCTAACCCTTCTGAGAGCTGGGAAGCACAGGCAGATTTTTGGTCATGGACTGAAGCTGTTTCCATGGTGGTGATGAAGGAAAGCCTGGCTCTCCACCACCCAGGGAAAGCAGAGCAGCTTTTACACTTGTGGAGTTCAATCCCCCTGCTGCAGTGGGGTTGTTCACACGCACACAGTGAATAAAGAAAGAACCTCTTCCCCTGGAAGAGCCCAAAACACAAGCAGTGGTTTTTACCAGATCCCAGTCGATGCTGCGGAAAAACGTGTGGGACTTGATATCAGCAAATCCTGTCTGGGGCTGACAGCCAAGCCTTTCTTTGGGATCCTGTGGGACACACTCCTGTTACACACACCAAGCCACTGCAGTCCACCCTTCCCAAAGCCCACATGCACAACTCCAGCATTCCCATGACTGTGCAAACTGCTGCTGGGATGAATATAATATCACAGCCAGCAAGGGATTCTCATTCTTTTTTTTTTTTTTTTAAAAATAAAAGTTTCTTGGAAAATTAATTTTTAAATGATACTTTACAAATTCTCAAAATATAAAAGAGATTTATTCAGTAATGCTTAATTCCTGTCCTCTTCTCCATTAATGATAATAGCCCTACAGATTTCAAGCAGCTTAATTAAATGAGCAATAAGTATTACAGAAAAGAGTTTATAAGCAAACCTACAGTTATCTTTTTCCCAACTAAGGGCAGGCTTTTAAATCAAGTCTGTGCTGTGGAATTCCCTCAGTAAATTTGCAAGTAAGAAATGGGGTTTTTAACATGGAGGATACCAGGGTTTTACAGATTTTCTTAATGGTAAGCAGATTAACTTCTTAACTGTATCGCTTTCAACAGGAAGCTCTGACTTCCAGCTCTCAGATGCTAAAAATAAGAGAATGTTATTTACCTTGTTTAAAAATCCTTTTAACACATGGGAAGCCTTGACAGAAAGAAACCTTGGAATCCGGATTGGCTTCTCAAGAATAACTGTTACAGGTTAAAAAACAGCAATATTGTTTTTTGGTCTGTGACACTGACCATGATTTCAATACAAACACTGTTATTATTTCAGTGTGGTACCAGCTGGGAAATGGGAAGGTAATTATTTAAAACAATGCAAACAAAAAGAGCTACAGTAATTCAAGGCACTGTTATACTGACATTTGAAGATTTCCTAAGAGACATGTTAACTTCATTATCTTTTGCTACTGTGTGTAAACAGGAAATAAAACTTTCAGTGTCCTCAGTATATAGGAAAGGGTGTTTTTAAACAGCATTTAATTTAATATGAATTAAACAGCATGCCAGACTATGTTACAGAACTGCAGTAACTGGTGTAAAGAAGGTTTTGCCTGTTAAGGAGCGGGCAGCTTCCCAACTCCCCAATGGAGCAGTGTGGAATAACAATGGGATGGGAAAGCCTCCTGCCCCATTCAAAGTGCCATTTTCCTCCTCCCTCCCCCCAGAACAACCCCCCAGACCCCGAAGGGCTGTACCTTGGAAGAGGTAATCTTCAGTGTTCATGTCGGGATTGTCAGTGATGATGTCGAACGGGGACCGTCCCGCCATCATCTCGAACATCAGCACGCCCAGAGCCCACCAGTCCACGCTGAACCCTGTGCACAAACACACTCTGAACCCTGTGCACAAACACACACTGAACCCTCCACACACACACTGAACCCTCCACACACACACTGAACCCTCCACACACACACTGAACCCTCCACACACACACTGAACCCTGTGCACAAACACACTCTGAACCCTGTGCACAAACACACTCTGAACCCTGTGCACAAACACACTCTGAGCCCTCCACACACACACACCCCCACACACCATCACCTCAAACATCAATCCATGCTGAACCCTGCACACACAAACACCCCATCATCTCAAACATCAGCACGCCCAGAGCCCACCAGTCCACACTGAACCCCTCACACAAACACACTCTGAACCCTGTGCACAAACACACTCTGAACCCTCCACACACACACACACACAGTCTGAGCCAGCTCTCCAAGGGGTGGGAACACTCCCAGGAACCAAGATTAGTGGTGTTAAGGCTCCCAGACCCAAGATTAATGGCCGGGTTTACAGAGTCCTGACACTCTGTGCTTTCACTCCATGCACACTGTCACTGTCACTGGGGGAGTTCGAGTTTGCTGAGCTGGGATTACAAAGGTAACCTGTGGGGGAACCCAGAGGTGCCTGCAGACAACAGTGCTGCAGTGGAAATCCAGGGGATTTAAGCTATGTTCACATTGGTTTTGTATGATTTACAAAGAAGCTGAAGTGAGTGATTGCAAGAAAAAACAACACCTCATTTCAGGAAAAAATTAAGCTGTACAATATGCATTCGATTTTCTCAATGTATAATAGCACAGAAATGTAGAAATCTAAATAGGGTTGTATTTGAAACAAGCCACAACTCCAGTAATGATAAGTTGTGTAGTCAAAACTCACCATATTCTTCTCCTCTGAGGATCTCTGGTGCAATATAATTTGGTGTCCCACAGAAAGTGCTTGTAGTGTCACCAGGGCCCAAACCTTCCTATGTGCAGAAATCATTTCATAAATTAAAAGCTGATCTCCTTTTCTGGGAATTTCCCTTCATTAGATTTAAAAAGCCAAGTTATGAGGGAGTCTAAAGAACCTCCTTGCACAAAATAAATACTCATAGTATCAAAACTGGATATGACTCCACTGCTTATCTGAGCAAAGCAGCTGAGTCACAACATGTATGTAACAACATTTTGCTCACTATTTACAGATACATTTAAAAAGAAAAATCAGTTGAACAGTGTGGAAGTCCTTTTCTAATGGATGTTGGGGAAAAACCCTTCTCTCACATCCAGTTCCAAATGTGGTTCTACTCAACAGTATTTTTTTTTCAGAGTAAACTTCCCATTCCACAGCCAAGTTCTGGGCTCAGTAACACCAGAGTGGAGATAAAGATACATTTTCTTAGTGCTCTCTAAACATCACTGGATGCAGCATCAGAGAGATCTACAGCTGAGGGACAGTGACAGAAACACAGGGAAAACCCCACCTTGCACATGCCATAGTCTGTTAATTTGATGTGACCCTCTGCATCCAAGAGAACATTGTCCAGTTTTAGATCTCTGTAGATGATGCCTCTTTCATGGAGGAAGTTGAGAGCTATACAAATTTCAGCAGCATAAAACCTGAAATTAAAAAGGAGAAAATCCACATTAGCATCAAGGTGGTACAAAAGCTGGTGCAATTTAAATGTCTGTTCTTGGAACATCACTTTACAGTCAACTTTTATCTTTCAACAGCATAACAAAACCAAGCTATGTTTATTCATAAGGACACTGATCTCTTATAACACCATTCCTTAAATTAAATATGATAAATTTTTTTTTTTATTCTAAGTAAGAAAATATTTGCTCTTTATCTTTTATCTTTTGCTGAAAATTCCAAGCATGAGAAGGAAGATCTGTGTTTTCAGCTCACAAAGAGTGACAGTGAGACTTTGTGTAGCACAGGGCAGTGCAAAATGGATTTTTCATCTTCTCCTGCCAACACTATATTAATTCAACATAAGACCAAATTAAGTAGAATAGTTGCACCTTCTATCAACAGATCAAAGAGGCATTACCTAAATATGAAGCAATAAAGAGGAGTAAATAGGAATAACTGCTACTACTTAACTGCTTGCTCTAGTTCAAAAAGCCCTTCAAAAAATAAAATTAACATATTTTCCCAGGGCAGGACGTTCTAAACTTAAGAATCAAGCTTGCATTCTTTTTTTTTTTTTTTAATGGAATACACTTTGTTAAGTATGCAAACATCAAACCACCCCAAGCCAGGCCCTTGGTGTGGGGTAGGAAGTACCTTGCATGTTCTTCAGGAAGCTTCCTCTGGCGTTGCATATGGAACATGAGGTCTCCCCCATTCACATACTCTATGACAAGAAACAATCTGAAAGTATATAACACAATTAATGGATTCCAAGGGAACTCTCCAGCAGACTCCTGAGCACTGCCCTGGCCCCTCCTCAGCAGATTGTCAGGAGCTGTTCCTTGGGAAGCTCAGCTTTCCCCCTGTTCCTGCTCTCCCTCCAGCCCTGCCCCAGCCCTGCCCTGCTTGAGCTGCCCCCCTGTGCTGTGCTGAGCAGTGGATCCCTGGGACAGCTGGTGCTTCCTCCCCACATCCCTGGCTGGGGATGGCAGGAACTTTGCTGGGGGAGGAGCAGTTCAGCACAACGACCACGGGGTGCAAAACAAAAGAATTTTCAGATCTTTCTTACCGACTCGTTGTTTGAAAGCATGAGTGTAAACCAACTAGGAATGGGTTACTGGATGCCTGTTCAAACACATGTTTCTCTGTCTGTACCCAATCAATATCCTGAAATAGAGTAATTGAACAATCAGAACTCCTGCTGGATAACCACTGGGGGTATTCCCAGAACAACACTGAGCATCTGTGCTGCCTCACACACACCAGCACTGTCACACGCTCTTCAGAAAGACAACACCCCCTAAAAACCTGGAGGAAGTTATTAAACATTGGCATTCGGTTACACAGGGAGAAGTTTCTTAACCATTTGAGAAAGTTCTGCACAGAATTGAAGCCCTTACAAATATCAGACATCTGCAGGATTTGATACACTGCTCACTGTGCTGCATGGAAATAAATTCAGTTCTTAGATAACTGATCCCAAAGCTGCTGAAGCAACTCGTGCCAGTGACACAAGCAGTGAGAATCTGCAGTTTTTAGAAGGTTCACATAAACTGAACTTCATCTTCTCATCTGAAATTCAAATTTAATTCAATGAAACTACCAGAACCTGCTCAGTTGGTCCAGCCAAAATCATGAAAAGCATCACAGACACCTTTAATCCTTCAACAGGGTAAGTCCTGAACATCCAGTGCAAAACCACATCATAAAAACCTACCAAAGCCTGAATGTGCTGCAAACTCATATCCCTGATAACAAAGTATTTAAGCACTATTCCATGTAACCACACACAATTGAAGCCTTCCAGGCAGTTTTAGCAGTAGAAGTTCACTCCTCCTGCAATGCACTGCTCATGTGTCACCCTGCCAATACACTAGAAATACAATTATTCTAAAAATCCTCCTGGATACTTTTAGCTCTCCAACCAATGTGGAGACAAATACAGAGAGTGAGAAATCAGGCCTTCCTGGCAGGGATGGACAGAGAAACTGAAGTCTCAAAGGAAACCAAGAAATGTTACTATCAAAGTAAATAAATCTGTTGGGTTTTGTGTTCAGACACTCAAGGAGACACAACCCCTTGGAAGGGTAAAGCTGGATCCAAACAAGAGCCAAACGTCCTACTTTGAATAAGGCAATAAATATGTCCACTTCCTTTTGGGTTTACTGAATGAGCTTCTCTTTAAATTAGCCCCAGTTAGTTAATTAATCAGTGCACTTGTGTACTCATGCATTAGTACTGTACTAGGGCACCACTGTTAACAAAATTCAGCACAGGAAAATTTCACAGCAGAAGCCCAGGTATTTGATTTGCTTCTGTCTCACTTCTCCCCACTATCAACCATTCCCTGGAAAGCACAAGCCAATTTAAACACGCTGATCCTTGCTATGTAATTGATTTTTCTTTCCCCATGAAACACTTACAAGGTGAAATTTCCATTACCTGCAATATCTCACGCGCTCCCAGAATTCAGAGAATTTCCTATCAACCCCCAGAATTTCATTATGCAGACTATCTCAGAGAAGAGAAAAGCCAATTAGCTCAATCTTCTGTGTAATTATGAGAGCCACTATTCAAGAAAGCCTTTTCTCATCTACCTCTGGTTCTCAGAAGCTGCTGCATAACCCAGGGAACAGCACTTCAGCTTCTGCCTTCTTGGAAACACAGGGTGAAAGGAAAGGGTGAGGGAACCACACAGCAGCCTAAGCTTTGTTCAGAAAGGGAAACAGCACAAAGAGCAAGCCAGAGGATTTTAGAAGAACTGATCCCAGCCTCTGGAATAATGGCAAACGTGACAGCCAGAGCAACTACCAACACAAATAGTACTTAAAACAGTGGTTTGGGCTTTTTTCCCCCAGCATCCTTCTTTCAAAAAAGTGTGAATATTACAGGGAAAAGCTGAAGGGTTGTTGAGGGGGTTTTTTTCCCCCCTTTTGAATTTTTCTTTTTCCCCCAAACTTGTGCATTTGAGATCTTGTATTAAAACAATTTTAACCAGACTTTGAAAAGAATTGAGAAATGCAGTGCATTTCTGTGGCAAGCAAAAAAACCAGAGACCTCAAATGGCAGCATCATCATTTCTGAAGTCATGGAAAAAACATCCCAGAGTACTGTGCCTCTTTCACATAAGCTCCACCACCAGGCCTGTAAGAACACACTTCCAGCTCCTTTTCTGACACACAGACAATGCTTTTGCCTTGGAAAACATCTTTGTTTTCTTTCAAAATTAAATGCACAAATTCCCCATTTATCTCGTCACTTACAGATCAGTACGTCCAGGTTGGAATATTTAATACATAATTTCTACTAAAACTATTAATAACTGTTATTAAAATAAGGGACATTTCTCTCAGATTTCCTCCTGCTGCTTCACTCAGACAAGCTGATGACAAATGAGTTCCAAAGGCAGAAAAACTACGACAGAGGAGTCTGACCCACGAGCTGCTTGCTCAGCTGAATGTTTTCTGTTAAAGCATCCCAAGTTTTTATAACATGTAACAGAATGCAGTTAACCCAGAGTTTTACCTCATCGTCATGGACCAGTTCCTTTTTCACCACTTTCATGGCATAGATCTGATCGTTCTTTTTTAAGCGAACCAGCAGAACTTTGGCGTAACTTCCACGGCCGATAACTCGGATTAAATCAAAGTCCTGGAGTCCAAGCCCCTGAGAAATCTTAATTCCATCCATTCCATCAATGACTGGTTTGATATCCTGCATAAAAAGAAACAGATGCTGGAAACAGAAAACATTTCCATAGCAAGTAACTATTAAAGCAGAGAGAACTTTCAGCACGGGGCAGAATCTGCTGAGGTTGCTTGGCCCTGGACACAGGTCTGAATGCTGATTGTAACATTTTTTTTTACAAGTGTTTGGTTTCTGTTGGTTTTGCTCTTACTAACAGTTACTGGTTTTTCAGGGCATTAGTTCATCCAGTGAAGCATTTTCACGTTCCCTCCTGGAAGGCAGAAGGCAATGCCTCGAGAAATGGGCTTTGATTCAAATCCTTGCACCTCAGGCCATGTGGAATTTTCCTTTGTTTCTAAGTGAAGAGCACCCTTCAATCCTGACAGGTACTGCAGTACAAATGAATAAAGACTATCCAAACAAAAGATGGATAAGGGAACACTGATTTGCCAATGAATATACCTGCCTTGGTTTCAGTTTCTGTGTTCAAATCTCTACAGTTTTAATGAAAATAAAGATTCCCAACAGGTGCCTGGGAACATACAGAAGCAGACCTCAATTCCTCAAGTGTGAGAATCTGCAGGAAATATTACACTTTCAGGAACGTTATTTTTAAAAAAAGATAAATTTCCTCATCCTGACTGCTTGCTGGAACTAGTTGTGAAAATGTGGGACTGAAGATGGAGCAGCTGAACCAGCCAAATGCAGCAGGTACCCAGGACATCTCTGGTTTTACCCATCTATCCAAGGCTTTGACACACTTTGGTGGCCTATTTTTATCTGACCTCACACTACTGTACTTGGAGACAGATCAGCATTCTGTGGAACCATGGAAAGTATTTATATAAAGGATCTTGATCTAGGATTGACTGCTATTACAAGAGATTGCTCTAAGCTTAAAGATTCTAGGCAAGGCTCCCAGAATGCCAGTTCCTCTCTGCAGGATACCTGAGATGATTTCAGTGCAGCTCCAAAGCCAATGAGAGCAGCAGAACTCAGGGCAGGTGAGCAAACAGCACCTCTCAACATCTGCACACACCCTGAGCACTGACCATGGCAGCAGTTCAGACTCTCTGATGGGTTATTAATTTATACCCTTCCATCCCTGAATTTGAGATAAACTCTAAAGACACGTGACTGAAAATAAGGCAGTCACCCCAGAGCAGAACTACTCAAGGGAGAAAGGAGTGGTAGTGACAGGCATTGTAGTGGAAGGAAAGGAAAAAGGTGCAGCCTTGCTCAGAGGGGCATATCAGACCCTTTTAAAAGAAATGTCTTAAAGCCCTTTAGAAATGAAGCATACTGGGATTTTTCAGACATTCTTGATGTGCAGAGATCGTGTCAGACCTTCTATAAAAGAGCTGAAAAAAAAAAAAAGAGTTCAAGTGTATGTTTTTCCACTTGTATTTCCACAGGAGCTGCCTATAAATTATTGGGTATTATTTATATGAAACCTCTCAGAGGGCTGGATAGTTAATGTATCATCAGATGAACCAACAGCCTGAGGGTGACAAAGGGTGCACATCCATTAGGGCCAGCACACAAGGCAATGTCAAAGCCACCATTTGTTGCAAGGACCAATAAAGTCAAACCTGCTGCTAAATCACTGTTATTCCAGCACAAATGAAAGGGAGGAAGAAAAAAAAAAAAAAAAGTATCTTGGATCATTACTGGGTTGACAAAAGCTAAATACAGAAATTTGAAAAAATTCAATAAAAATTCAGAAAAAAAAACCACCAGACTTTTTCAAAAGGTAGCAGAAAAACCAGGACAAATAATCAGCTATTTTATGAAAAGCTGAATGATTAAGAGAATGTAAATATGAATTACAAAGCTGTTTTAAAAACATACCTCAGAGTCATCTTTAATGGTGTCATGTTTCCTGTTTGAAGGAATGTAGGGAACTGGAAAAAAAACCAACAAAGTAGTTTTGTTACAAAGGCCTTCCTCAGAAATAATCTTACAGACTGATAAACAGAAAGATGATTTAGTAGCTTAGGCTCAGTTTGCTTTAAATACCACAGGACAGCTGACCAAATGCTTCCACTTTCTTCTTGTAACTGGGGAGAGTGAAAACCGGGCCTCCAAAAGGGGAAAGAGGGATTCCAGGGCAGCAAAGTACTCACTTCCATCAGTGTCTTCTGAAGGGAGATCAACTTCATCGTTTTTCTCACCTATCCGAGGCTCCTGGGAAGGCATGACCGAATCCTTGGGAGCACAGGGACAGGGCAAAGAGAAGCACACTGGTTATGCAGCCCCTGCCAGGTGACCCTGTCTTGCCTTTCAGCTACAGCTCAGTGAGAACCTCCCACCTGCACCTCCCAGGATGAAAACTGGGGTTTGTAGGAAGTGTTTCTGAATCTTAACATCTCTGAATTTTACCATTTTGTAATGCATGATAACACCAGCCTGCCAAACACTTAATGCTCCCATCAGCCATTCTCTGCAACTGCAACAGATGTTTAGCTGTCTTCTAAAAGAAAGAGGGGTCTATTTTACTGCAAATTCAAACTTTTTTCCTATTTCAGACTTGTGAGTCTGCTTCACATAGAACTACAACAAAGTAAACACTTGAGCATGATGTTACAGACTGCATTTAGAGCACTGGCATGTTCCCTTCCTGCTTCATAAAAACATGAATTGTTACTCATTATGCAAGGGCATTGCATAAATTGGTAAAGATCACAGCACCAGATAGTTTTACATTGCATGTGGACACTGGTCTCATTCATGAGACACGTGGGACTATTCCAGGAGGGGCAGCAACAGGCATAAATTATATGGCAAAGAATTAGTAATGCCAAGGCAGGTCACAGGCAATACCACTAAAGAAAAATACTGGTTTAAGTCTTGAGTTAGAAAACCACACAACCACCAGTGAAACACTGGGGGTGAGTATGGGAAAGGGCTAGAATTCAGGGATACAGCTGTTTAAAGCCTAGGGAAGACACCAGCATTGCCACTGGAATACATGAGAACAGAACTGGAGAAACTGAGAGGGCAAGAACAGGAAAGCACCAAGCCCTTTTGCAAAGAGCAGTGCAAAATCCACACCAGTGCCTTGGTTCTTCAAACATTCCCACAGGCTACAAGGACCAACTGCTGAGATTGTCACTGACAACTCTGTCTATCTGTAAAATACCAGATGTCTCGTGGAGAAGTCAAATTCAAGCTTGAGTACACTCGAGTCACATCGTGAGTTTTCTTTCCTCACTTTGTCTCTGCTCTCAACCCAAGGGCTCATCCTCCACAGACATCTGAGAGACTGAAACCCAAACCCTGCCAAGGGTTATAAATCTACAGCATTTAATGACCCAGGACACACACCTACCAGCACAGGTCAGGGTGAACCAAACCACCTCAGCTCTGTACAGGCTGCAAACTCACCATATGCCTTTTGCAGGTCAGTGGGACAAGGATGTGACAACGTTTATGGACCAACAGCTTGCAGTTGATACACTTGTAGCCTTGCCTTCCGAGCCCCCATATCCTTTCACTGCACTGGCCACAGTACGCTCTCTGCAAGGACAGGGAGACCAGCAGCTCCATCAGCAGCTCCAGCACCAATCCCCCTCGGGAGGGCAGGACTCACCCAGCAGCCAGAACCCCTCCCAGGCACCAAGCAGGGGTTCAATAATGGTAATTTCTGAACATCCAGGGGTTCCCCAGTAACTGAAGGTTACACTTCACCCTCAGAGTTCAGCCAAATGCAGCCTTCTCTTAATGGATGTTTTGTCTTTGTCTGATGTCATTTGTATGCAGATATAAAAGCAGTCCTGGGTAGGATTGTGACACTTGAGCATCATAACAAGGTATCAAAATCTCCACATGTATATTCACTACTGGCCTAATTTCAATTAAACCATCATCATCTATAACATTCTGCATTATTAATGTGGCAGGTATGCATTCACACAGTGTTTCAAAGAAATATGTTTGAACTGTGTAGCAAACAAACAGAAGTATATTTTCATACTATAAATTAAAAAAAATGGGTTGCCACAGCACATTATACAAATGCATGTGACAATTCAGATACATGACACAGATTTTTCACTTATCTGGTGATAAGGTACTGAGTTTTAAGGGGCTTTTCTTGCTTTCAGTGCAGTTTTGAGGTGGGGAACATTAAGAAAAAATGCTAATTTTAATTTTTTTAAAAATCACTGCTGGATGAAAGAGTTAACTGTCCTCAGTGCACTCAGTTTTTAGTGGAATTCCCCAAAGTGCACACCACATTTGTATATATGCTGCAATACTCAGGCATAACAGGATAAGTGAAGGAGGTGTCTCAGCCTTAAAGCTACATTCACTTGCTTATGTGGCTCAAGCCAGATTCTCCCTAGGCAGCTGTATTTTAGCTCAATAAACCGGATTTTTAACTCTTGGATGATGCAGCACCCCAGATTCCAAACAGTTAAAGCTCAGATCAAGAGCTGTGACTTTTAAGAATGACAAGAGGTCCTGAAGGTAAAAGATTATGCAGACGAGCAATCAAAGTCATGCAGGGAGAGGAGAGGGGACTGCTGCTCCAAGGATGCACCACTGTGAACAGCCACAAACCCAGTCCTTTCAGAGAGACTTTAAAAATAAATATTTTCCACCGATCCCGCAGGAACTCCATCCCAGATTCAAACCCTTCCGAGTTGACCTGAATAACAGTGCACAGAGAGAACCTTCACACCAAGGGGCGTCTGGGCTGTCCCTCCCTGTCCAACACCCTGCACAGCAGGGTCAGACAATGCCCAGCCCGGGCAGCTCCCCCCCAGTACTCACTCTGTTAAAGCGCTTGGCTTGGAACAAATGCCCATTCACTCGGTACAGCTTCCTCCATCTTCGGGCGCCCCGGCGGTAGATGGATTCTAGGGAAGAGACCAGAAAGGTGTAAAGCAGCAGCATGGCAGCTCAGCAGCACCCACAGCCCGTGCCAAGCAAGTTGTGCCCGAGAACAATCTTGCTTTCCTAAATCTCAACGCACAGCTCTGCTGCCCGGGGACTGGGGGGTGTTAAGGCGGCCGTGAGTGACAGCCCGGGCAGGATGTGCTCTCCCCGCTGCCTCTCCCTTTCCTCCAGCCCTGGCTCCTTTTCCTCACATGATCATAATCCCGTTACAGCTCCGTGGCTGCTCCAGCTCAGGTGAGAGGGACAGAGCTGTTAAAGAAACAGCTTCCTCAGGGAAGTGACGCTGCTGCTCTCACTGTCCCCTTCCCATGGACACACAAAGGATCCTTGGTGCCAATAACGCTCCAGATACACAACATTAAACATGTTACAAAGCTGCAGTTACATTCTTTGACCTCCTTTTTATCTTGCATTAGACACTACCCAAAATATTTCTTCTGTTCGGGCAGTTCAAGTACAGGTCTACAATTATTTTTAATACACTCTAAACATAACAAGGAATCATTTCATCTGTTTAAGCCTGGCTTTTCAAGAGGTCAAACACAACAGTACCCAGCATTTACTCCGAGTTACTTTTGTTGTCACTGTTTACATGCAAACAGGCACGTTTTGTGTGACTGGCTAATTAGAGTTTGATAATTAATATTAAGTGTGGTGCCACATTTGAGCTGGGGACACAACCAATCCCTAACACACAACCTGGAGTGGGAGCTTCCCACAGCAGATCCAGGTGGGCACTGGGGGGGTACAGGGGGCTGTAAAGACTCTGAGAGACTTCATCAATAAACACCCTCACAAAGCATCAAACTGTACATTTATAATCCTCAGAAATTAATGCAATTAACTTTTTGCCTTTAATGTTACTTTCAAGTTTTAAACATCCACACCTTACCCAAGATGAAGCCTTTTTTTAAACAGAAAAAAACCCAGACATTTTTGCTGCCAAATGATAATGCGAGTAGTAAAAAGTTTCTTTGTGGAGAAATTATTCTAAATTATATGGAGCAAGCCAAAACTCCCAGGCTACTGACACACCATGTGTGAACACTGACTGCAATACTGGGGCTGATTTTAGATACTCTATTTTTGTCCTTCCAAAGCAAGACACATAAAAGCATGGAAGTTCCTGTGACTCCACAACTCTGCAGTGCCAAATCCCCAAACATTCATACCTACTCTATTTACATGTGCAAATGTTTACTGTGCAAGCATCTGAAACAGATATTGCACTATTAAATGGATTGGTAACAATTTTTAACTGAAAACATGCCCAAACACAAACACCAGTGAAAAAACCCTTCCAACCATTTGTAGGGTGACTTTTCACCAGGAGGAAAAATCTTCACAAGGGATTTTTTTTTCCAAAATAGTTAATTAATTCATTAGACAAAGCACCATATGGAGGCAACGTAATACATCTGTGATCTGAACATGAGCTTATCACTGACACGAGGAATATTAAGGGAATGATAAGTTAACGAGCAGCTTGTGCTGTAAATAAAGGAGCAAGTCACCTCCCTAATTAATGATAAATATTAAATCAAAGGCAGGATTTTATATCACATACTTGTGAGGTAACAGTCTAACAAAAACTGAGCTTAATATAGAATAGCTTTAGAAAGTAGGAACCTCTACAATTTACCCCATGAGGCAAATCAATCCCCACTTCCCCCCCCCAAAAGGGGTCAAGGTAAGAAAGGAGAAAACTGTGAGCATTTTGAGACACACCTTCACATCCCACATTCTGTTATTATCACACAATAAAACTGAATTTGTACAACAGAACAAAACATTCTTGGTCACTGAGGATACAAAACTGGGACAAGTGGCTGATCCACCACATGGCTGTGCTGCTGGAGAGACCTCAGCCCCTGGAAAACTGAGCAGGCAGGAACCCCAGGAAAGAGGCCACCCTCCCTAGGAATTCCCACAGGGATAGAATAAGGAGTTGGGGGTTTCAATATCAATCAGCCCCAGAAACCCTCACTAGGGCTATACCAGATCTAAGGAACCACCCAGAACAATAACCAGGTTCATAAATGGCAGTACATGTACTCCTTGAATTAAGAACCAACTTGCTGTCGTGTTCTGTGATGTGTGAACAAAGCTCTGATCTCAGTTTGCATCTCACAGGGAAAAGGATACTTCTGAACCCAAACAAAATGCTTTGGAACATGTTTCCAGAACACTTCAGAATAAAACAAACAGGGATTCTTGATAACTAAACCAAGCTTTTATAGCCAGGACTGATCCCAGCCACCTAGACAGAGGAATGCCACCACAAAAGCCTGACTATTTAATTACTGTGCTTAATGAAAAGGGCTACTTTTTAATTTATTTCACAGCACACATCAGTTAACTCATTAAGGAGTTGGAGTTAGCTGCTTGCAGGCTGAAGGAGATATCATACCCCTAATTAAATAATCTTTCCTCTCTGATGAATATTAAACACAAGACTTTTCCTAACAAAAAAAAAAAATAAAAAAAAAATCTTCTGAATCCTCATTTTGTATGTGAAGAGATTTAGAGGAAAAATCAAAATATATTTTAAGCTGTTAACAGGGATAACAAATTTTTATTGGGGTACAGATATATATTCTAATGACAAAGAACACACTAAATTTGGGAAAAAAAAATTTCAAGTGAAGATTACAAGAGAAATAAAAATACCCAAACTTAAAAAGCAATGTGAAACAACTGGCTGTTGCTGCTGTGCAATTCTTCCCTCTGTTGTCAAGCTGTGCAACTACATCACCAGTAGTGATGCACAGGGAACCTCAGGAACACATTTAATATTGGCTTTCCAGTGACATTCCCTAGGCTTGGGGTTCTTTTCACAAAATTTCAAATAAATACTATTTAATTGAGGATATAAATAGATGAGCAATTCATCTGTTGTTCAGTGTGCTCTCCAAATTAACTCATCTACAGAAGATACCCCCCCGATTCCACAGTGACCTCCCCAGAAAGGATGAGACCCTTGCCTTTGGAAATGGAACCTGGAAAAGTGGGGACAAATAGAAGGCAGCACAATTCTTTTCCAAATGACAACATAGTTGGTTCACAGCAACAAATGGCCCCAGAAATGATCCCCTCTGCAGTCCCAGGCTCTGCTTTGCCGTGCTGCAGCTCTAATGAAGCCTGTCCCCATCCTGAGCACAGAGGTAATTTGCTATTGCTGCAAATCATTTCTCAGAGATTAATACAACTTGTTTACAGGCCAATTACCCGCCCTGCCAGCTGGACACTGCCAGAATGCCCAGTTTTTGTTTTGTTCTGTTAATGTTGTGCTGAGCACACAAGTGAGCATTCTTTCAAAAACAACTCCGGAATTACAAGGGGGAAATTGATATTGGTATTTCAGAGAGCCTGGATTTGATAAAGGAATTCCACATAAAGATAGAACCCAGTTTGGGAAGGTAAATTCTGGAGGGTTTGATACCATACTGCTTCTCATAATTTTTTGTTACATAATTTTTTGCAAATAGTTAAACTGAAACAATAAAATTGCTTTCTGAAGAATGTAAAAGACATTCTTGGGATGGGTTAACTGGCCCTTCTTTTTATTATGAATAAACTTCTATGTACAACTGAAGTTAGAAAATGAAGAGTATCCTTAATATACTGACCTCTTGGAGTTACTGCAAACATTAAATGGTCAGAAGACAGCTTCTTTTTTTTTATTTATTTAATTTAAGACTGATTTGCAGCTGGGAAGCCACCTCCCCATCCTCCTTTTCTTACAGACACCAAAATTAACTACAAAGTCAGATCAACCTCTATTAAAAAAGAAGCACAATTAAGACAGCAACGGTGACCAAGGAAGCACAGGACCAACAGCACCAGCAGAGAACCAACGAGGACACAAATCTGTCTCACAGAACAGGAATATTTACCCAGCATTTACTGCAACACTGTGAATGTCCTTCCCCCCTGACTGCCAAGGGGTCAGTGGAGTCCCAGCTGCACTCCTGGAATACCTGTTCCTCCTGGATGCTCACACTCCCATCCTGCTGCTAAAATGGCTCCGTGGCACCGCAAGGTGACAAGTCACGTTACAGACACAATGCCACAAATAAAACAGAGCTAACAGCTCACTTGGAGCAAGGCTCTGACTCAGAACTCGATGACTTAATGGGAGATTTATCAGATGTACTTGAAAATAACAAAGTATTGCAAGTGTTAGGCAAGAAACCCTCAGTGAGTTCAGTCACTGATGTGCCCCAGCAGCGACACTGTCCTGGTTCTGAGCATCTCTGAGCCCGGCAGGGACCACAACCTCTGGGTGTCCTTCCAGCCCCTCCTGCTGCATTTGCAAGGCTGTCCCAAGCACAGCACAAAATGCTGCTCTAGCTGTTGCTCTGATTCAAAAGAACATGTTATGAAAAGGGCCAGGAGACACACTCTGAAGGTGATGAGCATCTTTGTTTAGGGAAGAAAAAAAACTTCCCATTTTCCCTTCTCTCCCTGGACCTTCCCTGCAATTTGACATTCACCCCTTTCCATGACGTGGAGTTGGCTCCTCTGGTTACAAAGTCCCAGTGGTCACGTGCACCCCAAACCCAAACTGGCACTGCAGTGTTAATGAAAGTCCACAGACTTCTTTTGGTGACTGCAGCATTTATTCTCCCAAAATAAAAATCACTTTCATTAAAAGATTTACTACGATGAAAACAGAATTTAATGTTCAGTTAAGATCCTTGAAGAGCTGCATCAAAACATTTAACCAAGCTGAAAGATACTGAACCAGTACTTATTGAAATTATCTAATCCTTTAATCTAACTTAGTACTGGAGTAGATCAAACTGAAGTTCTGAACATTTAAAGTTTTCTGTGGCATCTGCATCCACTTTGTTTTCTTGAAACAAACTTCTGTGTGTTAGTACATACATATAGCAATACTTTCTCTTCTAAATAAAAACCTGGTAACAGAAAGCCTCTGTCTTCTACACACCCTGAAATTACTGAAGAAGGCAACCAAAGAAGTGAGGAGCAACCCAACTTTCTCCACTTCTTGTCCTGTAGGAAACTGTTACCTGATTTAACTTAATCCATGCCAGTCAGGATTTTTACATTAACTGTACCATATTTCAGCAGTTCTCTTTTTCCAAGTAGAAGTCCCAGCCTTGTCTCCTTGCACTGATGCTCTCCCCTGGCTGTGGCCTGGCCTGTACACCCCAATTCCCCCTTATTTCACAGTTACCTGTGCAACTCTATTTGGAGCTATTGCACATGAAGCTGATCATCACAGAACTACCAAAAGTTTCCAGAACCTGTGCTTAGAATGAAATTGAAATTCAAGTTAATTAGCTCTTTATTAGAGTTGACAAAGTAAAGAACAGGGAATCCTGTGCCAGTCACAGGGCATCTGTACTGCTTTACTGAAGAACATAAGATAACCTAAATGACTGGAAGAAGCATAGAATAGCATTATTATTATTATTATTATTATTATTATTATTATTATTATGAGGATGTTACTGGAAAAGTCAAGAGGATCATACTAAAATCTTGAAGTATTGTCTTCAAATAGTTTCTGGTTTCCTTTTAAATATCTCCCCAGCTCACAATTTGAGGACAAGCCCTTACAGATGCAGAAGAAATGGCAACGGGACTCCAGAGTCACAAATGAGGCACCTTCTGGTCAATACTGAGCCACTCAGTTTTTCCCTTTTCCACTGCCCCAGTCCCTGCCTTCCCCGTGTGGTTTGAGGATGAACTGCACAGTCTGCTCACCCTCCCCTCTCCCTGGCAGTGACCTGGCTGTGCCTCTCCTTCCAGCACCCCTCAAGCACACCCTTTTTGCTTTATTTCCCATCCATCCCTGTGGCCCAGTAGGCCCTTGGTGGTTGCACAACTGCCACCACACCAGTGTGCCAAGGCTCCCAGTGTGCCAAGGCTCCCAGTGTGCCAAGGCTCCCAGTGTGCCAAGGCTTCCCTCCCAGTGCTCCCCATTCCAAAGGAGCAGCACCCGAGGCTTCACCCAAAATCTGGGTTCTCACAATCCAGGAGCTGAACACTGAAGAGCACATTTCCCTGCCCTGCAGGCCTCTGCTGCTGTCCTGGGGCTCAGTTACACATTAAAAACCAGAACTTGCATAGAGCAACTGATTTCAAAAAGTATTACACAGAACCCGAGTATAATGACATATAATTAACCATGACCATATAATTTAGGAGGTTACATATTAAATAGCTCTTCCAAGCTACTGAAAAACTCACAGGCCTAACTAAGGCTTAACAGGCTCACAGCTGTTCACTAATGCCAACAAAACCAAAAAGCTTCATCCCCTTCTTGCCCATTTAATTACCCAAAATGCCTGTATATCTATCGACAGTGGATTTACCAGCTCAGGAGAAAACATGAGAGATTACACAGGGAGTGGATCTAGACATTACATCAAAGAGAAGTTTTCTAAAGCCAGGTGACATCCTTTCTGCATGATTATACTACATTCTGAGCAACAGCTACGGGGGGGGGTGTAGAATAAATAAGGAACACAGGCTATTTGCTATGACACCTTAAAAACTAGCCCAAGCATTCCTTATTCCACTGTATTTTTAGTTTATAGTTGAAAAATTGGTACATAAACATCTGCTAAGACATGCAGTACCTTTAATTAAGGGCAGATCTCAAACCTCACCATCAGACCTGTGCTTTATAATCTTATGCATCAATTGTCCAAAGGGAGGCCTGGCCCTTTATTCTTCCTCAGAGGTTTCACAGCAAAGAAAGATGTTGGAATTGTTTTAGAATTAAACCCATGCAATGACTATAAGCAAAGCAGGCCTTTAACTGCAATTCTGTTCTCAGGAACTTGTGCTGCCTCACAATCTGTGTGTTTTTCACATCTGTCACGTATGACACAGACGTGGAGCACGGCAAAGGCAGAGGAGGAGATTTCAGGTATTCTTGAGAAACTATGACACAGCTGTTTTCAAATCCTAAGCAAGAATATCTCACACTGAAAGAGCAGAATTCCCCCCTCCCCAGTTCAATTACAAAAAGCAGGAGAGGGTTACTAGAGATTCCAAATTGCCCAATTATCCCGTGCAATCCAATCGACGTCTTCAGAACAGTCTCTATGGTGGCAATAGTTCCTTTCTTCATTGGGGGATTAAATTGGTTCACGTGCTCTGAATAACCTAATCACTGCTGCCAATACAGTAACAAATGAAGGGAAAAATCTGCCTTAGGAGCTAGAAAAATATTTACAGGCCACACTACTCCAGCAAGAAGCCTTTTAGTGCTATTTCATAGTATCGGGCAGAACATAAAGCAAAATCCGGTATCTATACCTAAAATAAAAAGCTCACAACAGCAATTAGGGTCCTAAGATACCTTCACTCAAGCCTATGATGAAATTTTCAAGAAGGATGGCTTGGAGGAAAATGAAGTCCAAACACCTAATGCTAAAATACTGAGCAGATAAACAAAGAGCATCAGAGACATGCACAACACAGTGTAATCATTACCAAAAAAACAAGGCAGCAAAATCAGCCGGAAATATTAGATAATAAAAACAGTCATGCTACATTAAAAACATATTCATTCTCTTTAGTTAATTAATTTAAAGGTTTCCTAGTCTGCATTCCTCTATTTAATGAAGCCAACAGCAAAACAATCCTAGAATTTGCTAGCACTAGCTGCCCAAATCTAAGCTGAATTTTAATATTAAATACACAGATCTATTTGTTAAGCAGAAGTAAACTAGCACAGTTTTTTCTGACAACATTAAAAAAATAAGTAAACCTTAATTCAAAACAAGTATTTCACAATTAAAAAACATCCATCTATGACAATCCACTAAGCACAATTCAACAAAAAGGCCTCAGAAAATGATGCTTCTAAATCATTAGTCTGTACATCAGCAATCTTACAATAAGCAGGCCCTGAGCACATACCATCAGGGTTTTTTGGATACATTTCTTTCATTAATCTCCAATATTAGCAGCAGCAGCATCACTCACTCTTCCGTTCCTTTCCTCCTAAAATACATTCCCCAGGAGTCCTTTCAAAGCAATTTTACCAGCAATTCCAAGAGGTCTCTGAGCCCCATCCCTACGCTCAGAGGCAGCAGGAATGTCTGCATTTGTAACAGTCCATGGCTGCACAGGAGGGTGGCAGGGAGGGCGCCTGGACCAGCCCCGAAATGCTGAGTTCTGTGCTCTCCTGCAGCACACGTACACACGGCCCCGGCCCCCTCGGCACCCCCGGCACGCCGAGCCCACACAGAAACATGCATTACTCACTGGATTCTATTCTTTAGCCTCTTCAGCATGGAATTCTTTACAGGGTAGTAGGTATGAAATGAAACATTTTCCCTTTACTCCACGGATGCTGCTGTGTGAACACCATTAGACACCAAGGACAATAGGCAGGATCAGCTCGAACATTAAGAGCAAATATTTAATGGAAGACTGGTTACCCCCGTCTCTCCCTTTCACATCTCTGCCTCATGTATCCAGGCACGGGTGGTACTGGCTCCCTTGAGAGGCTGTAGCGAGCAGCTGAGGCACAAACTAAAACATGGCATGGATGTCAAGGAGCTGATGTCACCAAAACAAGCATTTCTGATAAAACCAGCAATTCCGTTAGGGAACTCCTACAAATCGATGGAACTGTTCAGCTGAACGTGCTGCGTTACACAACGACTGCAGCACCAGGAGTGATAAATCACAGCAGGGGCTGGCAGCAGAAAGAAGCTGAGACCACAATAACTAAGTTATAAAAGTGCCCATCAGCTGCTGGGATCCACAGCGCGGGATCATCAGGGCTGCGGCTTCGGGGAACAGGAAGCAAACACCTCGGACAGCCTCGCTCCGGATCGGTCCCAAAAGAACAGCTAATCTGCTGGAAAAGGGAAAGCATCCATAAATCCAACAGCGGTCTCAAAGTCTGCCATCTTTCCCAGGAAGCACTGCTCAAGCACCAAGGCTCCAGTCCAGCAGATGCTGGGAGCGCCTGGCAGGGGTCACATGGAGTGTCTGGGAAGAGCTGGGAGAGGTTTCAGCCATCCTGTCACCT
>NW_020884926.1:1250458-1260672 GCF_003945725.1 Corapipo altera
GCCCAGCCCTGGGCACAGCAGCACTGCCAGCCCAGCCCTGGGCACAGGGAGGGAAGGGAAACGTGCTGGTTGTACACCAGCAGCTGTGCATTTACAGCGGGATCTGGGGCTGGTGCCAACAGAAGAGTGCAAAAATTCAGGACCAAAGGAACCCTGAGACAACTCAAGCGCAGATGCCGGAGACTGAGCAAATTCTGTCTCCCAGACAGCACCACATCAGTATAAGAAAAAAAGGTTCTTCAAGCACGAAAATAACTTTTCTTAGGTCATGCAAATAGAATTGAAGTATTAGTCCCATGGTTTATTCCATTAATGGATTACATGATTTTATTTCAAGCTTTGCTGGCTGGTACAGTCTCAAACCCGTATCAGTTTAACAAAGGTGAGGACAGCTGGCATCACATTTCAACCATTAAAGTTCAACATAAATGCAAACCATTCAGCATGTATTTCTGCACTCTTCCAAAGCACTGCTGTTCTGAAGGAGTTGGAAAGAAAACCCTACAATTCTATGGAAATCCACTACAAAAGATTTGCAATTCAGAAGATCACATACTACTGGAAAGAGTCACTCCACGACCTAATAGGAACACATCTGAGCAATGGATTGCAAATGAAATTATTTCACAATTGAATAGTTTTATTTCAAAACTCCATTTCAAACTGTCTGTAGCTCTGTAACAGTCCACACTCAGACACTGCTAATTTAAGTAGAGGCCCATTTTGGACAGAGCAACTGCTTTCACTGTTTATTTGTCTCTGGAAAAAACCTGAGGCAAACTCACAAGCTCCTTTATAGTGCAAACATGATGCTCTAGAAAAGTGCAAACATAATATTCTCACTTCTAAAAGTGTTTCCTATGAACATAAGTACAGTGATAAAGACACAAAGTAAGAATTTGAAACAGGATGAATATTTTCTCAACAAAGGACAGTATTTTACTCCTGACAAAATAAATAGCCCTTTATCTCACCAATATCAATCCCATTTCCATCCAGTCCAAGTGCAATGCAGAGAAATACCCTACAGACAGAATAACCAGGTCAGCTGAGCCACACTCAGCTGTGGCTGCTGGAGCTCAGCTCATGGCTGGAGAGAACTGAAACTTCCAGCAAATTAACCCAAAAAGCCTTTCTACTGGAATATCTACACCTTTAATGAGTTCATTAAATGAGGTGGCTCAGGGAAAATTTCTTTAACTCTTTTAATCAGCGTAGAAAAGTCTTTGTTTTCTCTAATTGGCTGAGCGAGGACAGCAGACAGTGTTGCACATTTACTCTTCTTTCTTTCTAAAAGACAACTTTAATAACCTGGTGAACACGAAAACTTGTCTAGTTTTTACATTTAACCTTTCACCTACTGCAGTTCAGATGTGAAAAATCGTATTTGAACTGTAATATTTTGGTATTTATTTCACCTCACTCCATCTGCGTGAAAGTCCTCAACGGAGCAATTATGAGTATTAATTCTCTAATTAAAAATATTCATAACTATTACCACTGCACCACTCATTTTTAGCCAGTCTGTCAGTTAAATCCTGGTCAATCAAGTACTCTTCTCTAGTATGCATTACTTGCTTTTATCACCAATTAGTTTTATCCCCTCTTCTATTTTCCAAAGAGAAGAGCAAAGGTCCTTCAAGTTCTTCAGTCAGCTTTTCCTCACGCTCCTGAGAGCATCAGCTGGTACCTCTGGCACCCAATTATTCCCATTCCTTTCCTTAACATTTACCAAGATATGAACTAATGTCCTGATGCCACCTCCCCATAATGAAAAGTGACTCTACAGCCATTTAATCCTTTTATCCCTGTGCAGCTCAGGCCACTAAAATACAGGTAAACCTTATCAATTATGTGTCCTTCCTCTGGAGCTTTATCTGCCTTTCACAGGATTATTTTTACAGAGATTAATAACCTTTCTATTGAAATGGCTGTATCTCCCTGTTTAGTACATCCCTTCTTTTCCCTGCAAGTTAAAATCCCAAAAGAACCACAAAAGTAAATGCCCATGTTCAAATATGCACCTAAAATCCTGCTAAAATTCTCCTTCTCCCAATATATCAACCACTGGAAACCAGTATTAATCCTCAGAAACACTGAAACACTGCTACAACATTGATTTATGTAATTTCTCTTGACAAAATATTAAAGATTTTACATTCTTTTAAGAAAACAGAACAGATACACGACTGTAACGCTAGATTATGAAAATCTTTTAATATATTTTTTTTCCACATGACTGCAAAATATTTAGCTAAAAATTTGATAACATTTTAGTACTCACTATCTTCTCCTGGACAAGGCATGCCGGGCTTCTCTGGAATACTTGGGAAAACTAAAACAAAAACATTAGATTTTTAAGGTAAAATATTCTCAGTAGTCCTTTTTCCATGATTTTTGAGTATATTTACACAGAGACAGTTTCTGGAAGCCTTTAAATAATTCTGCCTGAGAAATGATGTAATCAGAATTTGGTTCCAGACTGGCAGGATCTTACACTGGAGTAAAGCATTCACAAATCTGTGCAGCTAAAACTCAAACCCCCTCAAAGCCTGCTGTGGCTCAGCTTTGGGCTCCACTTTCTTCTTACAACAAACTGCAGGGCACCAGCTACACCAAGAATGTTACTGGCCAGGCAGAGGAGCTGCTCCAGCTCCAGCTCCCACCTGAGCAGCTGCTGGGATTGTCCCAGAGAGGATCCTGAGCTGTGCAATACTTGCCATGGATGATGAGCCCCTCGTCCCTGTTCTGGCAGTACAAACGAAAGGCTTCCTCCAGCTCCATCTGAGAGGAGATGGTACAGGGGTCACCTAAAGGGACAAGAAAGGCCCAGGCAGCTTTAACAGGCAGGAATTCAGTGCAGAATTTCAATTAGTCAGTAAAAAAAATGCACCAGCCTCGAGGACTGCCTTTCTTTGAATCACTTGAAGCTGGCACTTCAATCAAAGCCAAACTAGAGTAACAGAATTATTCCTCCCAACTTTATCAACACTGAGTAGACAGAACTACACTAACTACACTACACTACATTGGTTTGCAACAGGACAACACAACGTAAAAGGGAACAGCTACACTTAAAGACCCCCTTGTTTTCCTGTCTGCTTGTGGTCACGTTATCAGCATTACCTTGTGAGGGTTATTTTTGCTAAAACTCAGTAATTAATCCACAAATCCCCTTAAGCAGACACACGTAAAGTACAGTATGGCACAGTGGATGGGGAGCCAGCAGACAGCAAGGGTGTCACCCTGACCCCCTGGGAACAGCCCCCTCCTGAGCACACCCTGGGGGACACCTGGCCTTGGGACAGACAGGCCAAGTGATGACACCAGTGCCCATCCACATTTTATGTTTCATCTCTTATTTTTAAAAAACTATTTTATAAATCATTTATAAAATGACACATCCAGGGCCCTTTCACTCCTCTTTGAGGCCACTGCTGCTGCTGATCTATAAACACTGCAATAATGCAACATGAAAGACGTTGGAATTATTTGTAGTGCAAACCAACAATCCCCATTCGTTATGTTTATGGGATTTTACTATGAGTGAGCTATTCACAGCTTAAACATTTTGAATCTTGTCAAAAACAAAGAAACACTACAAAAGCCCAACAGAAAGTCTGTTTTCTTCAGCTCTTGGTAGGTTTTCTTTATTCATTAAGCCATTGGCAATTGTTTGCTTTTAGTTGGTTCCCAGAGAACATCTGTTTGTGCAGTGAGACAAACGAACCTCAATTCCACGTGGCAAGAAGGGGAAACACTCGTATGCAGACACAGGATAACTCCCAAAACCCGGGAGCACTGGGGACAGCCAAAACAGCAGACTGGCTGCAACTCAACAGCTCAGAGCCAGGAATTAGAAGAAGGGTTGTACAGGTATGGATTTAACCAAGGCTGGAGGAAAATAGTTATTAGAACTGCAATTGAGATTTGTTGTTTTAATTTAAGTAAGCCTCAAGAAGCCAATGCAACAGATAGCAGCACTCATGGCTTAAAATCCTCCAACACAAAACTCCTGAGGTTTTCTTCTTCCCTGCAATAATCTCCCTTTATTAAGAGGGATGCAGTTCAAACAGCTGAGCACAGGCAAGGTAATTATCCTCCATGCCCTTCTGATCAGGTTACTTTTTATTACACGAAAATGAGGGTTAGAAAACAGGTTAGCAGAGTTGCCTTTGTCTTTCTTGGTAATCAGAAGAGTAAATTTAAAAATAATTGATATTACTCCTTGATATCTTAAAAAGGACTGACTCTTTTTGACTATAGGCTACCTCCTTCCCCAGACATTACTTTAAAATTCAATTCACTCAAACACTGCACAGCTAAGAGAGCAGTACAGGCTGTCAGAGAAACCAAACCACAAAGTTACAAATGTCAGCCAAACCAATTTAGTATTTTTTCACCTTTCTGTATTCAGTTCTAGGAGTTGTGCAGACCATGGCATTGCCAAGGTGCAGATGGGTTGTATACAAAGCCTTCACTTCTCCAGAAGTGAATTCAAGTGCTACTGTGAGCAAACCTGATGTCTTGAGGCTCATTTCTCCCTGCTTTGTAAGACAGGGCTCTGTACTTAGATATTTAGAAATGACCACCAGCTCCACACTATGGTATCTGTTTGTACAAGCTTCCCCAATGCCCCTTCTCTGTCCCACAATGAAGAACAAACCCAAGGATGCCCAAGCAGCACTTCAGCCCCATACCTTCATCATCAATCCACTTGAGGGTAATTGGCTGTTCCTGCTGCAGGTTGCACATCTCGTGCACCTCGTCACAGAGTTCATCGTAGCTCATTGAGGCGTCCAGGTTTGTTATCAGGATGTCCCTGCAGGAGATGAACACATCAGGTTTCATCAGAAAATCACCTGCACTGGCCTGCACATCCCAACAGTTCCATCTGTGGACACTAAGCTGCAGAATCACACTCAGAGAATGAGCATTCCTCACATAAAATGTTCCCACTATGTCACCAGGATTACATCTCTCAGTGCTCAACTTCAAAAAAAAAATACTTTAGTATGGGGGAAATAATTGTGTTAATCACCTGTTTCTAATGCACGTTTACCTGGGTGAGCAAAGTTCCCTTATTATAATTATCAGCCTTTGAAGTGTTGTTAGAAAAAAACAGAAGCTTTCATAAAAATTAATTTTTTTAATCCAGGTAATTCTTCCATCAGGAGATAAGTAATAATCTCCATTATTGTAAAATCCTTTTAAACAGTGGGCTTTTCCTCACATCCACTATATTGCTGGAGAGGAAGCTTTGATTAGGTGAATTCTCACAAGATGTAATTACAAGACAATTCAGATAAAATCTTACTCAAATTGTGCATCTTGGTGCTCTGCTTTTACAGTGCTCAGAGAAGGGGGGCCCAGTGCTGAACTGGGCTGATGGACACCCTCAGTATCTCTGGCATTTGGGACAGTAACTCTTGATACAATGAAAGCCCACACAGGGCTGTCAAAGCAGGTCAGAGGTCAAAAAAGGAAAAGAGATTATGCAGAACAAAATCTCACAGTACAAACCAGACTTTCTCCTATTTTTAAAATACTTTTCAAACGACTATGGGAAACCAATGAATAAACAAGTGCAAGAAGAAACAGTAGATGAACTTAAGTCATTTTGCTGCCCTCAAAACCTTCCAGGGGATAATTAGGAGAGTGTTCTGGAGTTAATGGCTACTGGTATGTGTAATTCTTTCACCTCTTAGTCTAATGCAGCAAATCAGCAGAAGTTGCCCAATATGACTGAGATAACTTTCCTATTTCCATACTGTGTGACAAGTCATTTTAGCAAAAATGTTATATGACATATTCTGCCTACTTATGTGTTTCAGTCAACAGTTGAATAGTACTACACTGAACTAAGAAACTTAAATTCCACAACTTACATTTTAAATTATATGCATTAATAACTTTCCATTTTGCCTTTGCTGAGAAAAATTACAAGCAAAGCTCTAAGACAATCACTTTAAAGAACTGCACTGTTCCAAACTCAGATTAAAAGCACTGCTACCTTTTCAAGTGTAACTTTAATCCACACTTTGTAAAGCTCTCAAAGGACAGCAACTTAATAATTCTTCATAACAGCAGCAGGAGCCATACATACACCACCTGCACACCTGTAACCCCATATTACCTACAGTACTGAGAGCTGTCAGGTGAGGCTCAGTTTAAGAGCATTTCCCTGTCAAAGAAGTCATGTTTTATGCATTTAGGAAAGTAAGAGACCAAACTGGTTCTCACAGCAGTGTTTGAGGGCTGGTGCAATGCCTTGCCCTGAGACAAGGTCACTAACAAATGCAGCTCATTATTTAATGCAGTGCCACCACAAGCTACTCATGCAATCAGGCAGCTGTAGGTCTGTGGAAACTGGACAATCACACTTTAAACCTGCAAGTACAGAGTGAGACAACACTGCTACACACACTACAAACTCCATCCAAGGCTGGTAAATGCTAATCAGCCTTGAATTGTTAACGTTATTGTAACAGGTGCCATTCTACAGGTAAATTAATGACCATATTCATGATGTCCATGTTCCTTCTCTACAGGCACATCAGGCAGGGCTCAGATAAGTGGAAATCACTCATTGTTTACCACTAAAGAACCCCACAGGACCTTTTTGAAAAGATATTTGGAAGTGGACACTACATAGTTAAATGAAGAGCTAAGGACCAGTGAGCTCTGTAAGAGCAGTCCCAGCAAGAGAATCATCATTCCCACAGACAGACAGTGTGTGTCACCACTCAGAGCCAAGGTCACACGCAGCAAACAAAGCTGCACCTATTGAAGTGATTTCAAATAACCAGGTGTAAACCAGATAAACCAAGGAACTGCAATAACAAAATAAGAATTGCACAAGCTGCCTTCCTTCTGCAGTCTGCTCAGGCAGTTATTTACACTGTGCTATGTCAGGAACTCTGTCACACCCAGAGACACAAATACCTGAGATGCTCAGACTCCAGAGACCCACTCGACACTCGTGTGTTTTACAACTTCCCCGTGCTCTTTAACTGGGATTTCAAGATGGTATTTGCACTGTTATTTTCATTTTAGCAGCTACCTGAGGGAGCTTGTCCCTAATTCTGAAGCTGTCCAGCATCAGTGATTTCCTGCAGTCAAATTAGTTCAAAAGCTGAGTGTGGTACAGGACTGGGGACACGGAGATGACAGTGCCACAGGTTATAATGAGGTTATAATGCCAAAACCAGTTAGTCTGAACTCAGAGAATTTGATCAATAGGACAAAACCAAAATTCAGGGAGCTTGGAACTCGTTTGTAAACTGACACACTACAGACTTCTCAGCTAATGGAAATACCAAATCACTTACAGCCAGTTCTGTTGGTGTTTATAGTGCCTTCCCTCACAGAGCTAAGGCAGCTCTCCTACTGCATGGACTTCTTGTAAAGTAAATTTTCCTTCAAGTAGCAAATTTCTACATTTTAAGACCTAAGTTTGACATGAATTCCCACCACTAAAATCTTACCAGTGTTTTTACTAAGGAAATCTTCATATGGAAGTTTAATCTGTAGATAAACGAGCTGTAAATTAACAGATTCTACTGCACTTTCAATTTACAGGTAGCAAAATGAAGACCAAAAAAAAAATCAAATGACTAAGCATAAGGAAATAACTGAAAGTCAGTGGCACAGCTGGAAGCTGAAGTCAGATAAAGTAAAAGCAGGCACATTTTCACAGTAATTTATGAGAAAACTGGCATTACCAAATTAATAAAATTGCTCTGGGATTCTAAACTCAGGACCTCAGACTACTTGGCACTGACCTGGTAGATAAGTTTAAGAACAACCACAGTAGTAGCAACACTTACTTATAAAGCAGTAAAACATCACAAAAGATCACTCAAGTCATTTACCAAATGCCAGCAAGTTCAGTCTAAATACTTCAAGTTTAAGGATCTACTCAGGCCAAATATTTAACTCCTCAAACAATTTCAACTTAGGCCTTGAAGGAAGACAGAGACCAAAGCAACCTGATTTTACAAGGTCCTCACAGTGGCAGCAAATGAATTAAACATACCTGAAAATCCAGATTTCATGTTGCAGTAATAAAACCTTCCTGACTCTACTGACAACTGAGTGAAGTCATAAAGGGCTGTGACATTTTTATTACAGATGAAATGTAATAACTGCATCTGGATGCAGGAGATGGAGCTAGACCTGCCTGTGACCATGGGAATCAATAATCCATCACCCAGAATAACTGCATGCCAGTTATGCACATTTTCCCCCTTTCTGAGAGAAGAATAAATTAACTTTCCTTCCTGATCAGCATGCTGCAGGACTCTGAAAGGTATTTTAATAGCCCAGAAGTTTACCTACCTGATCTGACATTAATTACAAATCCACCAATGCCCTGGTTACTCTATCACTAGGTCAGACCACGAACTCCTGCTCAATATGCTTCAAAAATAGACAGGGCACAACACAGAGGAAAGGACATGCTGACTTACCCACTGTAGTGTGTTTTTACTTTGATGAAGTCTTTGTTCAAATCAATTTTTGAGCCCATTCTGCTAGGCATGGTCTGTATTTAGCAGTCTAAACGAAACTATAAATATGTAGAAATAAGTTCATTCAAGACAGATAACTAATTCTGAAGGGAAGAGCTTCACATGTGAAGTGTGAGTTTCTGCTCCAGATGACTCCCAATCCAGCTGCGTATGAAAAAAAACAAACAGAATCTTGATGAATATACACACACTCTGCTAAACAAATGAGTCGTGTCAAATTTTAGAAACACAAATAGCTTTACATGGAGCAGCAAGAAATCAAAAAGAAAAATGTATAAGTCCACTGACCTGCACAGAAATTAAACGAGATTGATTAAAAATATCCTGTGCAATTTAGTTTTACAGAAATATCCCAAGCGTTTGAGGATGCTTGCTTAAAAAAAACACTTCAAGAAAATCTTTACTTATTCATCAACACAGCGTCTGGCTCTTTTCTTCCACAGAACAGAGTAACTAGAAATAGTTTTTATATACATAGAACACTGAAGTCAATTGACGTCGGTCACAAATTTACCCAAGAGAAGCAGGAGGGGAACTCCACGGGGCAACTTTAACTCACCTTTACCATCGGAAGGCGACAAACATCCTGTTTATTCCAAAGTACCGCCTCACACACTTCTGTGTGTTCCCAGACACCTCCCTGACCCCGCTGTCCGGGCGAGCCTGGCCACAGGTACCGGGGAGGGGAGACCCGCAGAATTCCAGACCCTCCTGTCCCGGGGGGCTCAGGGGGACACGCGGCCCCTCAGCCCCGGCCTGCGACACCGGGAGGCGACACCGCCGCTCGGGACGAGACGGCGCCGGCACTTCCCCGGGCACAGCGGGCTGTGCCCGTGCCCGTCCCCGTCCTCTTACCCGCTCCGACCGCGGGGGTCCCGCCCCACGCACCGGGGTAAGCAGGGGCCGCTCCCTGCGCGGCGCTCGGCAACACCTTCCGCGGCCTCAAGTTGCTCAAAGTCCCGCGAGGAAGTTTCGCGGCGGACTTTGCCTCGCTGCCGGCGGGGTCCCGGCGGGGAGCAGCGGCGGCGGCGGAGCCCCCGGAGCCCCTCAGGTTCTTCCTCCGGTCTCCTCTCAGAGCCCCTCCGGCGCCCCCCGTCCCCCCCGGCCGCGGTCCCGCCTCAGCGCCCCGCGCCCGCCCCCGCCCGCGGCAACATGGCGGCCTGAGGGCGGGAGCGGCGGCCAATGGGGAGCCAATCCCCGCCCGCGTCCCGCCCCCCCCGCCGCCAATCGCGGCGCGGGAACCGTTACCTGGGGAGACCGGAGCGTCCCGGCCAACCAGAGCCCGCGGGGGGAACACCTGCGGCCAATGGGAGCGCGGCGCGGCAGGGAGGGGCCGTGAGGGGACCGGGCTGAGGGGACAGTGAGGGGACAGTGAGGGGGGAGAGGTGTGAGGGGACAGTGAGGGGGGACAGGGCTGAGGGGACAGAGAGGAGGGACAGGGCAGAGGGGACAGTGAGGGGAGACAGGGCTGAGGAGACAGTGAGGGGGGACAAGTGAGTGGACAGTGCTGAGGGGACAGTGAGGGGGGTCAAGTGTGAGGGAACAGTAAGGAGGGAGAGGTGTGAAGGGACAGAGCGAGGGGGACAGATGTGAGGAGACAGGTGACAGGTGAGTGGGACAGTGCTGAGGGGACAGATGAGAGGTGTGAGGGGACAGGTGACAGATCAGGGGGACAGTGCTGAG
>NW_020884926.1:1260682-1322670 GCF_003945725.1 Corapipo altera
GGACAGGTGAGAGGTGTGAGGGGACAGGTGACAGATCAGGGGGACAGCACTGAGGGGACAGGTGACAGATGGGGGGACAGTGCTGAGGGGACAGGTGAGAGGTGTGAGGGGACAGGCCCTGTGTGCCCCCCCCAGGCTGTCAGAGCTGCTTCCCCGGAGGTCTCCCAGAAGCCCAGCAGTGGGATGCCCTGTGAACGCCCATCCAGCACCTGCCAGTGGTGGGAACAGGGAAACCACAGCCAAAGTTATCATAAAGAGGTAATAAAATAACAGTATTAGAGTGGCCAGAGCAGAGGGAGAGAGAAAAACAGCAGAGTTATGTCGGTGCTGTTGGAGTAACCACGGTCTCACAAGAGCCAGTCTGTGAGGTGGTTAATGCCCTTCGCTTTGGAAAGCTGGGTTTGGGTGTTTTTCCCTAAAGCTCCTTTGATCTTTCATTTCCAAACCGTGACTCCTCTGTGACTGAAGCAGGAACATCTCCCGTGTGCAGGAGATCAGAGCTTTGCCTTTTCCTCCGCTGAAGGCTGGGATGGTGAACTCAGAGAGTCCTCTAGTGGAAATGCTGCTTACCCTGCCCTGATTTCCTTGTGTAATTTAAAACTTTTCCAGGCAAACAAGCCATCCAAGAGAAAGGTTTTCTTTGGGGCCTTTCTCGATCTGTTCATATCCACCTTTGGGCAACACAACCCACCACATTTGAAAAATAAACCAAAAGAAGGAGTCACAACTATTAGATTTCTTTTGGCTACCTGGAGCTGAGCTGTCAGAATTGGTATTTTGAAATGGGAAAAAGTTCAATCCTTAGTCTCAAGTTCTTTTCAGGCCCCATTTAGCACTTTCTCAGTATCTCTCTGGGCTTTTGGGTGTGTTTGTGTTGAGTTTGCAGCACTGTAGCTCTGAACCTCCTTTTGCTGTTTCTGCAGTCGGTTCCAAAACACAAATAAATAATAGTTGACATTATTTTAAATAGAAGTAAAGTGGGAAAATTAATTCCCATCAGTCTAGACGTTTTCTCTGACACCAGGGAAATGCACCAAATGGTTTCATTTATCAGTCTTCAATCTGAATTATTTGTGTAGCCTCTGCTAATTTTATCTTAGTGGGAACTGTCAATATGGTTTCAAAGTTGGCCCTTAAATCTTCATGTGTTCCAAATTTCTCTGCTTAAAATGGAGAATATTATGTAAGATATGTCTATAAACATAATTCTTTCAGGTCAAGCTACACTTTGATCTCCAGCTCCTTGAGCTGTTGGACTGGGAGATAAAAGGTTCTTCAGAACTGTGATTTGAGGTTTTGTGGGGTTTATTCCTGGTTGTTCTGTTTGTTGGGTTTTTTCCAGCACAACTTACCAAGGAGAAAAGCTTAGGTGCATTTTCAGGGCTGGATGAAAATCTGAACCATAATATTTTTACATCTTGCAGAGATATTTTGTAGTTGTTCTCTTAGTACTCATGCTGTTATTTTAGAAGTCTTATTTTGGGTTGGTTTGTATTTTCTTATGTTACAAAATTGTTTAAACAGTTGAATTTCCTAATAGATGCTTCTCACTTCTGGGCAGATGGTGTTTTTTGGAGAGGTTGTTGGCTTTGCTCTGTGCATCAGCTGACAAGGTTGTAACTGGTCTGAAAACACAACAAGCTGTAAATCCTGAGTGTATTCCTAAGCTTTTTGTTTTCCCTTTTTTTTTTTCCCAGATGGCAGGCATTGCACTTTTGTTTTCTACTGAGCCATCCTCACCTTAATGAAAAGTTGTGGTGTTGCTGCCTACTACACCTACATTTGAAGAGCTGACAGGCTCCTACAGGTAATTTAATTTTATTCCAGGTTTAAATTAGATATTTGCTGCATCTAAAATTTTAGTTCATTTAAGAATTATTATTATTGTTATCTCTTGAGATCAGATCTTTTATTCTGAAGAGCAGACTATGAAGTGAACTGATGTGTTTGAGAAAGAGAAAGCTTAAAAAAAAAAGAGGGTTTTTTTTCAAATATTCCAGTTCTGTTCTGAAAATAAGTCTATAGTTCTGCATTCAGCCTCAGCACCCAATCATGGCACAGATTTATCATGCCAGTGGAGAAGGTGATTTATTAAGGAATCACCTTAATCATCAGGAATCTGCTGCTGGTATTTCAGCTGCTGGGAGCCTGAGTTAGCTCGTTCTGGAATTGTGGTTTTGACTAAAAGTGAGGAACACCCCTGGTGCTGCTTTCCAGCCACTCTTCATTATTTCCTGGCACCCCTGGCTCTGGCAGGAACTTAGGAGGCTGAATTCCTCCAAGGATGTACATCTGCACGTTTCCAGCAGATGGCAAGAGATTCCCAGGCAACTCTCTGGGAACCACGGTTGTGCACACAAAGCTTCCAAGTCCTAGTGCTTTATTTCAGTGCTGCAGGCTGCTGAGAACTGTCCCTTAAAAATTAGTTTAAGGGGAAAGAGATATGATAGCATTAATCCAAAGTACTGCCTGAGCCATCAGACACAAAGTACTTGCTTGTCTCTGACCAGGCTGACCAAAAAAACTCCTTTTCTCCCTCCTAAATGCCCCAAGAAGAATCATTATGGCCACCAGTTCTTAAAGACAATTGTTGAGAAAAAGGGGCAATCAGTACTAGTTTCACCTCAGTTCAGTGGCAATGACTTTGGGCCAAATGCCATTAAGTTTTGGGTGAAAATAATAAGGCAAAGCATTAATATATTTTAACATAAACTGGAGTAAAGCATATATCCTACATGACATCAGAAATCACCATGGTAATTCTTAGTAGATTTTCTTGCTGGCTTGAATATTAGTGTTTTTCCAGCCCATGTTAAAATAGACAAAATGAATAATGTTTCAAGACTATTTTAAGCCAACACCTCCCTTTCTTTTCTGTCTTATATAAGATAGAAGCAACCAGAAGTTAACTCACTTGTTGACACCTCATTAGCCAGGAAGATAAAGAATTCTATGAGTAGCCCAAGCTACATATCTTTAAAAGCAAATAAAATCAAACCTCTGTGGTTTTGTGTGTGTGGTTTTTTTCCAGGATATTTAAACGACCTGTTCAATTTAACAATACTATATGCACTGTAATTTATTAAACAATTATAGATCCCTCCTGTCTTTATGCACATACAAGCTTGCATTTGTAAAAGTTGCACCCACGAGGATAAGGGTAGGATAATCTTATATATGTCTGCAAAAACATAGTAAGTTTAAGATGTACAGAAATAGATCTTTTGTATTAGTCTGAAGCTGAAAGAAGCGTAGCAATAAAGGAAGAGCAGCCTGGATGGAGCATTATACCAGATGTTTTACAGATTACTCTGTATTTCATCACTCAGCCTTTGTTTAATCTTAAGGCTGTAGTAATTGTGGTGCTGGAATAGCTCAATGGCCTATATATTATTTTGCTACTTGCCTGTTCCAAGTGGCCAAAGCTGGCCAGTTATCCACTCCTGGGGAATGAAAAGCGTTCTCCCTGCCCCAGCTGGTGACAAAATGAATGAACCCTGAGAGTTTGGTGACACTTGTGCTGCTCTCACCCAGGTACTCACCCAAGGAGCAGATAATGCACCCTGCAATTGTTAGCAACTTCTGTTACCCACTAACTGTGGTAAAGATGTTTGGGCCAAAATTATGGAGAAGAGTTTCCTTCAGAGTGTGGAGAATTTGAGGACTGACTCAAACTGTCTTTTTTTTGCATGTGAGGGTTTGCAGAGTGCAGTGCAAGAGAATGGAACGGGGAGACCGTGTTTGTGCTGGGTAATTATCACAGGGCTGAGTTTCTTGCCTTTTATGTAACACTCCTTGGAAGGTACAAAGGTTTGTAAATGAGGACTTTCAATCTCACTGTTTTTCATACCTGTGGGACGAGATTATATTGGTTTTGCCTAATATGCCCTCATGCCAAAGAGAACGAAAATTTCCTCTTTTTCTTTCCCTTTTCAAGTGGGGAAAAAAGGGAAAGAGAACTGAGGATCAAGAGAAGTTGAAGTATTGCAAGAGTTAAAGAAAAGGATACGTTTCCAGAGGTTTCTGGTGTCTCAGAAATGAGGGATATTTGGGTTTATTTTTTTGGACCAATCTTTTCACGGAACAATGAACTCCCAATAACATCTGATTAGTCCTGTTGGTGCTATATTTTGTGACAGCCTGGCCTTGACTGTCCTCTCAGATTTGTTTTTGCTCTGCAGGAGTTTGCAAAAGGCACAGCAGTGACACCAGGCTGGTCCAAGGAGGGAGCAGATCCCTGGTGCCTTACATAACGAGGGGCTTAGATCTCCACTTCATCTCATTTAGGACACGGTGCCTTCCTCACCTCAGCTACCAAATCCACCCAAAAACACAGGTTCGTTGCCAAATTTTTATTCAGTTTTCGTTAAGAACAATTAGCTCTGTCTGTAACATATATTGCACGCAGTTATTTTAGTATCCATTTCAACCACTGCAAGTGGTTTGAGCTGCTGTAATAAAGAGGGCAGGAGGGAGTTGCTTCAGCTTTTTTTTCTTTGAACAAAAATATTCTCAGAAACTTTCAATAAGCTTTTTTGTTATCTATTCTGCTTCGGAGACGAACATTCAGGGAGCCGTTTTCCTCCTGCTGGGGAGCGCTTTTTTAGGTTAATGACTGGGAGTATTTCAAACCAGAGCAATCGCATTAAGCGTTTTGTTGTCCCAACAGCAGAAGCCTCACTGAGTTCAATTGGTTTCGCTACATTATCTGTTGGATTAGCAAACCAGTTAGGAACTGATGGGAGAGCTTTTCCTTTAAGTGGGATAAATGCTCTCATTGCTACCCAGACACAGCACAGACATCTCTGTATTTTAACCTCTTAACAGAGCTCTGGCTGCCAGCATTGCTTTCAAACACATCATGCATTTCTTCAGCTTTCAGCTCGTGCTTTCTGATTCCTTCCAGCCTCTTGAGGCAGCAGCAGCCCTTTCTGCCATCGACACAGCAGTTTGCAGAAGTGCCCCCCAGAAAGCTCTCCTGAGCACACAGCGGCACTTCCTCCTCTGCTGGCACGGCCAGGGGAGAGTTTTCCAAGCCCTTGGGCCCTGAACAGGCAGGATGTCATTAAGGGATGAAATCTCTGGGGTTATTTTGATTTGCCTTTCTAATGCGTTTCATCTTCCAGTTCAATAGTTGGAACGTCTGTTTTGGCAGTTTACAGAAGCTCCAATTTCTGTATATGTACATTTTATTAACACTTCACATTTAGAATGATTACATTAACACGTAGCCCACTCCTTTTCTCACAGACACGCCCGTCCATAGAGCAGAACTATAAATTGCTGAAAGGAACACAAATGCTTTCAGGTGCCTTCTGATCTGTCACATACCTTTTTTTATGACACTAGTAAAACCCATCCAAAGTCAGCATTCAACTGACACCAGATTTGGCTTATTAACTTTACTAAGGGCATCATGAAATTAGAGTTGAATAGGGAATTGCCTTTAGATGTTAATAGATCTAAAGTGGTAATGTCTGAGGATTTTTGAATGTGATGATTTTAAGTGAAAAAAAAATATAGAAGATTCAAATTTATGCAAAACTCCAATCAACTCACCATAGTCCTGAACTGAAATGTCTCCTTAAAAGTTTGAATGGCATCTGAGTTTTCTGTTTCTGGCTCTGGAAACAGATTTTAGAAAATCCCACTCTTGGTGAGGGAGGTGTTTTGTCTTGTGCTACTCATGCAAGTGCAGTTCCAGTACCCAAAATCCTGTTCTCCCCTCTGACCACCTCGTTCCTGGGATGGACACGTTGCCATCTGTGGCTCACAGGGCACTTTCCTGACTGCCTGCAACCTCCTGGGATATTTCTGTCCTCTTGTTTGTGCTTCTGTGTGCATCACTGGGACAGTCTGGCATTCTGGCTCTGGGGTTTTCTGAGGAGATCGCTGCCACCTCTGCCTTTGATCAGTCACACTGAGCTGTGCACCTTGAAGATCTGCAGTGAAAGTGCAGAAAAACCTCCCTGAATAAATCTTCTGGAGCAGTCAGCAGGACATGCAGCCTGTGACTGTCTCCCAGATGGAGAAGCAACTAATTTTGTCCAATAACCCCATGTGATCAGTCAGTTGGCTGCAGTGTAAGGAGTTATGTCAGGTGCACAATTACAAACTATTACTGCAGAAGTAATTAGATTAGACATTGCCTTTATAATATCTGCAGCCACCTTCTTGCTAATTACTCCAAATAACCAACCACTGCTCACTGGAGGGACTAGGGCCAGGCTTTGCTCTCTGCTCTTTAATAACTTTAATTCCAAAATCATGGATTCTTTTCCTATGATTTACACTCTGCAGGAACTTGCTGTGAATATTTCTTCAGCTGGATTCAGTCAATAACTTCACTCTTAGCAGAAGACACTGACCCTGACAGGCAACATAATAAACTAATAGCTGGAGAAACCAGCAGGGTACAGAAAGGCTGGACTTAAACCAAAGATTATTTCTGATTTATGCAAATCTAACAGAGAACAATGAGGTCCTCTGGCCTTTCTAAAGGGTGTGGTGCTGCTGTGGGGATGGATCAGGGACAAAGCAACGAAGGCATGGTAAAGTCATGCTTCTGCTGGTTTTATTCCACTCTGCACTTAATCATTATATAAAACAGTAAGAATGATTCAGAAGGGAGCAGGAGAGGTTGAATTTCTTGGGGGAGAAAGTGATTATGACCAAAAACGCACTTAGGGAAAAAAAATAGTGTATTTCTGTAATGTAGCATTGCATCAACATCAGGAACAAAGAGCAAGAAAAATAAATTAGAAAGAGGAGAAGCAGGAGGAAGAAAAAGAAGCCTGATTACCTGGTTATTGAAGGAGATGCAGATTTCCATTAGCGTTCTGGATAAGGTGGAAGGTGAGTGATACTTTGCTTTGATTCAGTGTGTGAGAGTCTCAGAAACTGTGGCAAATACCACCACGGAAGCACCAGTTGGATGCACTTACCCATTTGGAGGATGAGAGTTTCTGCCTCTCCTGAAGGGTTCGTCTTCTGTAAAACTCAAAGAAATCAGCATCATTAAAGCAATTTTGGAGGTGATGCAGTGCAAGGTCTTAACTGGGGTTCCCTGGCAAGTCAGTGGTGAGATCCTGGAGCAGAATCCGGGTGTCTCGGTCCAGGGTTGGTTTGGGGAGGACTCTGTGGAACAGTTACAGTTTGATGGCAGTTTGGGCTTTCCAGCACACTGTTGGCTGACAGCTTTTCCATGATAACAGAAACTAGAGATGGAGGTGAACCTAAACCTGACTTACAGTGGAGCATATTTGCTGTTACAGCTCAGTTCAAGATCACTGGTTTTTCTTCAAAGCATTCTCTTACTTCACTGATACTGAACAAATCTCACTCTCCCTTGCTTTGCCTCCTTCTTTCCCTCTCTCTCTCATTTCTTATTTGCTTTTGTGTCAGTCTCTGTATTTAAAAACAACCTCTCACTTTCAAGGCAACAAAATCTTCAAAATAAATTTCCCTTTTGTAGCGTCTCACATTGGCTTCCTACACGAACAATATTTCAGTGGGTTTAATCCATATTCCAATATATTTACTGTGGAGATTTTAGAGATTAGTTGTGGAGCTTGTTTGTTGTGAATACTGTGTTCATTTGCTGAGTTCACTGGAATTATTTACAGAACAAAGTGCTATTTTGCATGAGTTGGGCAAGAGGATCTAGTCCTGACTTAGGGAGCGTGTCTGAGACCTGCAGATTTCCCTGCTGAATAAGGGAAGAGAAGAGCCCTAATGGATCAGGTCAGCCTGGAACAAAAATGGCAAAAATATCCAAAGCAACTGAGTAACTTGAAGCCAGTTATGAATTCTTTTTTGTACTTCATTCAGCTATTTAGGGACGGATTCAAAAAGGATATTTTCAGAGGCACACATGGTAGAATCTCACTGACAATCAACAGAACAAATTCTAAAGTCCTTCCTGAAAACGGAGTCAGAGTTTCTTCCTTATGAAGCACCTTTAAATTTTTTCCCAATCCAACATAGGAAGCCTGAGCTTTCCCTCTGTTTCTAAATCATTTTTGTATGTTTGGGGCCTATTAAACTAATAAACATTTCTGTGTTTAAGTGTTTAAACTTTCATTAGCTTAAATCTGAAATGTAATACAGTCATTATTAACAATTCAGTAGAATTTGATGTAGTATATTTTATTTCATGCTGTGACTAAGAGCACTGAATTTTTTCAATATTTTATCCAAGACAAATAATATTTTAAGAAAAACCTCCACTCCCCTCTATTCCTTTTTACTTTGTTCATGAGATTTTTCTGATTGAAAACTCCAACTTTCCCACTGCTGTTAAACCTAGACCATCCCACAGAAGGCCAGATGCAGAAAGTCACTCATGTGCAGAAGTGAGGAATTAACTCTTTCGTTACAAAAAAAGGTAATTATCTGAGTGTGAAAAGCCAAATCTTCATTACTGATCAACCCTTAAAGGGGAGGAAAACCATGGTCATTTAAGAGTTAAACTTTTGCTACAAATATGTACATATGAAAAATCGTCTCATGGTATTAGAGGAAGGAAGGAGCTGGGATGGTCTGGCACAGCACAGTTCTTACTGTATCAAATCAGAGCAGCAATAAATTGCTGCTTTTTCTGGGAATTCATAGCAGGACTTTCTCGACTTTAGAAGTGTCTTGAGCTCGTTGGAAAACATTTTGAGAAGAAATGGCTCGATTCAGTCTCAGCAAGGGCTCTTTAATCCATGGGTGTTGTTGAGTTTGTAGCTCTGGCCATGAACATCCCTCTTTTGGGTTTTTACATCGTGTAAGCGACCCAGTAGATGACATTGACTGCTGCAAAGGCTGCTGGGAACACGGCTCGGGCGTAAATGTCGATGGTGTCGGCGTCGATGGGCTTGAACAGGGACTTCAGGCCAGTCTTTTTATCCAGTTTCATCCCTGGCTGCTGCTTGGTCTCTCCAGTTTCTATTTCTATTGTGCCATACGAGCCGGGCAGGCTCCTGGGAATTCGGTGCTGCCTGTTGGAAATGGCCAGTTCCTGGTTCACACCAGCTATGGAAAGGGAAAACAGAACAATGGCATTCTTCACGTTGATCTGCAAGGGAAAGAGGAGAATAATGGAGTTTCTGCCTCTCCTGAAGGGTACTTTTCTCTGTAAAATTCAAAGACAGGAATTCATCACAGGAATTTCGTAGAGGATGCAGTGAAAGGCCTCAGGAACTGGGACTCCCCGGGGAATACAGGGCAAAGGCAGTGCCAGGCCACGCTGCAGGGGCACTGCTGTGCCAAAGTCACTCCCATACCACACTCACTGACCTCTGCACTCTGCCTCCTCGCCTTGATCTTGTTCTTCTGCTTTTTCATGTAGTCAGCGTTGAAGTGAGCGAAGGCGTATTCCACCAGCGCGGCGAACACGAACACGTAGCAGATCCAGAAGTAAACGTCCAGGGCCTTGATGGCAGAGGCTCGAGGGAGGGAGGAGCGGGCACTGACCATCAGCGTGGTCATGGTGAGGACAGTGGTTATTCCTGCAGGGAGCAGGAGGGGAATTGGATTTACTGATGTATTATACATGGAGACTTTTACTAATCTGAAGCTGAGGATATTTTCACAGTGCAAATACTGTGGCTCCTGATTTTCAAATCAGAGAAGCTTGAAAAAAACCTGCATTTGTATAAGGCGGCTTTGAACAAATTATCCTTGGTTTTGTTCTAGCTCAGGACAAACCAAACCCAAAGACTTAACCCTCAAACACTTTTGCATCTGGACTGGCAACCCTTACTCAGACAAACAGATCCACAAGCACCAGGAATATTTTTTTGCCACTGTCCCAGTTCCTTCAAATGAATTCTTTTATAGATCTGCCTCACAGTCATTACTGCTTTTAACCCTCTTTAGGGGGTTATTTGCTGTTCTTTCCTGAGGCAGCTGCTCTGATAACATGACAGAAATTAAAACAGGAGGGAAGCCTTCTAAAGGACCATCTCTTCTGGAAAATAAACAGAGTGGTCATAAATGCGCCTTCATGGAGAATGAGGGTTATCAGAGAGCAGAATTCCAACCTCAGCATTGCCTTCCCTGCCTTCCCCCAAGGCCCCAGCTTTACCTAAGGACACCCTGGCAGGCACAGCTGACTGGCTGATCCAGAAGGACACCCACGACATGGCCACCAGGAGGATGGAGGGGACGTAGGACTGGATGATGTAAACTCCTCGATTCCGCCGCAGGTGGAAGTGGAGACTGAGCCTGGGAAACTGCCCTGCTGGAAAAAAGAGCAGGCAGAGAAGGCTCTGGCTGCGTGAATTACAGTCAAACTGATACTCAAAATGACATTTCTACAATGACACAGAGCTGGGACAGCTTTTGGACGGGGATCACAGAATGCTTTCCTGAATGGTGTTCGATCAGTCCCCATAAACCCTGCACGAGGTGCTGCAGCTTCATCAGCTAAGAATAGGTCAAATGATCTGTCTCAGGTCATATCAATGCCAGATCTGAAAATAAAATCATGAGTCTTCTCAAATAACAGTATTGCTTCAAAATGTGTACTGTCTTATCATCTGCTGTAGAAAGTCCTCCAGATACTAAATTTAGATTTTTTAAAAGGCCAAGTTAATTTCAAACTCAAAAAAGAGCTTAGAGGAGATGTGCAGCATAAATGAGAATCTGAATACATGAAAGAGGATGAAAAATCAGCAGGAAAGAAATGACTCCAATCTTGTACAAACATTGCAATAAGCCCGGTGATAGACGTACACACCACTGACTTCTACTGGGTAGAATTAGACTGATCTGACTGTACGTCATAAGCTTCATAACATCAGGGCTAATGGAAATTTTTCGTGATCTGAAGTCGCAAATTAGGTCAAGAAAATGTGAGCTATACCTCAAGTTTTCTTTATCAAGTGCTGTCTGGCTACTCCACAGAGTGTTTTGTCAGGCAGAGAGAGCTGAAGGACATAACGTGCTACAGTGGCTACCTGGAGGCTCAGCAAAGGATGGCACTTTTCACAAGTGTAAGCTGAAGAAAACTCTTATCAGACACCTGACAGGTTCTTAAATTAGTTACCTAAGAAGAAGGATTTTCTGTTATAGATACAGCAGGTTTCCCTGTGCTGGAAAAAGTCAGATAGTGTCCCTGAACCGAGGAGAGATTCTGTTACCAGATTTGAAGTTCATAATTTCTGTTGTGAACTGGTAGTTGGTGATGGTGAACTGGGCGAGCTGCAGCTTGTCCAGCCCGTGGATCTCCTCCTGGTTCTCTGACCAGTGGTACACGATGTCCTCCGAGGAGTAGCCATCTGCCAAAAGAAAGCTGAATAAACAACAAGTTCGAGGCAGAAATTAAGAGCTTAGAGGACTCACAGCGGAAGTTCTCTAACTCCTGCTATGCTGAATTCCATCAGACCCATTGCTGGGATTCAACCTGGATAATTCTGCCTGGGAGAGATGCAGGACACCAGGGACATGACAGAGGGGGGATGTGTGTGAGGGGATTTTTGTGAGATGCAATCAATCTTTGCTAGTTTTGCTGTTAGTGGACAACTTGCTCCTAGAGCATTCATTTGTTTGAAGAGGCTGTTTGCTTCACTGAAATCAAACCCCTGCAATTCAATTCAAACATTCAACCCCCCAGAAAAACTCCTGCAGAACTTGCTGGGAGAGAGAATGGATTGCTGGGGCACTGCCTGCTGCCTCTGCACTTGGTGATTACATAAGTGAAACTGTAGATTGCTATTTCTGACAGGACAAAGTGGTATTGTGGCTAATTGCCTAGAAAACAAAGTCGGTGCTAAACAAGAAAAAGAGAAACTGGCATTAACAGGACAGGGGATCTGCTCAAAAACTGCTGCTCCTAAATCTCTGGAGCCCTCAGGACCTGTAGACTCCTTGATCTAAAAACCAGATTCATTGCCACCAACTGGGTGGCCCCAGCTTGTGTCTGTGGTGGTTTTCATTCAGAAGTATTCATGCTCGTGGGATTTACATGCTGATCATAGATAAACTACAGGTTGGACAAAATATAAACCCATTCTTCACCCTCCTTTGTGAGTGCAAAGGAATTGAGGCAATCCATGCAGTATTCTGATGGATTTCTGGGTCATGGATACAGGAATGCCAAGGCAAGCTCAACAGCTCTGTAAAGGTTACTCACAATGGCTTTCATTAAAAGCAGGGAATTCTTTCTTTTTTGTTCTTCTTATAAAGAAAACACAGCACATGAAATTTTGCCTGTGGGCTTCTCTACTTGTTCTCCCTGGATTTGATGCAAAGCTCAGTAATGCCAGTGACTGTCACAACTGCTCGAGGTTTCACATCAAGCTCAGAGTTCCAGACATTTGTAACAGGACTGTTCATTGTTCATCATCACTACATTAAACCCTAGAGTTTAGGATTGGGGCATTGAAAAGTCCATTGTGTAATGCCCAGCACAGGGAATGAAGGGATTCCTGTTTGTTCTGAATCTCAAGGCAGCCCTTACATTTCATTGCCCAAAGCAGAGCCATCCCAGCTCACTCCAGTATCCCAGTCCCACGTGCCCAGGCTTTACAGAAAACACAGGTGTACTCAGCCCTTACAGCTCTCCAAATCCAGCATGCATTCCTGCTCGTCCATGGGGTACTTGGAAAGGTCCATGTCGCAGGCCACTGTTGAGGTAATCCTGTTCCAGGCAACGGGAACACCAGTTAGTCACATTCAGACAGAGCTTTTTCCTCTGAACTCGAAACAGTGCATGGAAAACTTCGAAACCTTCATAGCAACGAAGGGAATTCTTTTCAAAGCCCTTGTGGCTGTTGCCTTTACTGAGTCTGTGGGAAACCCAAGGGCAGGGAACTGAAGAAAAGTCAAATGACTTTAATCTCAGAGGACACTTCAGCTGCTTCTCACAAAGGAATTCTCTGATTCCATCTACCACCTTTCACTGTCCCCAGGATCCCTACCAATACCTTGATGGGAATTTTGGGCTTAGAATTTCAAGGGTGCACATTCGTTATGGAGAACATTACACAATTAACTTCCAGTACAGTTACTGAGTTCCAGCCACAGCACTCTTCCAAGGTGAGGAAATGACACTTTCCCTGTTTGAGAGATGGGGAAGTTGAGCCTAAATCAGGCTCATAGTCCCCTTGGAAAACAGTGAAATAGAAAAGAGAATAGGAAAATAGAGAGTGGAGAGCAGAATCTTTGCCAAACAGCTCCGAGACACTTGGAGGACATTCTGAACATGGTCAGTGACTCTGCACTGCACAGTGTGTCAGTGTTGCCAAAGAGACCTTCCTGGCACTGTCATCCTTGGAAAGCAAAGGGGTCTCTGACAGGAGATTTTCTTCCATATTAAATTAACAACTATTTTATGAAACCATCTTAGGAAAACAGTGGTTACTTCACAGCCTGTTCCAGAAGTTAGCACACAATAGAGAACACTTGCCCTCTTTCTCACTCACCTGATGCTGTATAAAATGACTCCATCTGGCTGGAGCCTGATAAGTTTGTTTTCCACAGTCACATCATGGAACCAGGCAGACTTGGCATTGACTATGAAAGTATCTGGCAACCAGAGCTTGTCCACAAACCTACTGTCTAAGCCCAGAGTCTCGTTGGTGTGGTTGTAAGACAGACGGTCATCTCGCCAGCTCTGGTGCAAAAACACTGTCATGGTGTATTCCTGTGACAGGAGAAAGCCCAAGTAAGAAGTGATGCTGAACAAACACAATGGTAATGTCTTGGGACTTGGCCAGAAATCATTGTATTAGCCTGGAAATACATGATCTGCGTCCAGTGCAAATAAGTATTTTTATACTCAGTCAACCAGAGAGCTGCCCAAGCATTTGAATTTCTGCCATGCTTCTACCACAGATAAACTCAAATTATCAAAAAGTGGTTCAACATCAGTGTTACATGTAACATGTTGCAAGAGCTGTGTATGTCTCAAAAAAAGAACAGTACAACTTTTGGTTTTGAACGTTTTTTAGAGCAAAACTGAAGACTCTGATACCGTACCATGTTCACCTCTGAGATGTGGTCAATGCTGGCTACTTCGATGGCCAGAGCAACGTTAACAGGGGGACCTGGGGAAAAAGGTTGAATGGGGTCATTGACATCATCATAGGACCTACAAAAATATAAATGACCCGAGATTTCAATTCTTTCAGAGAGTTCACAAAAGTGCTTTCCATTATAAAGTACACTCTCCAAGCAAAACCTACCCTAAAGCAAGAGATTTAAATCTTTTGCTGATTTTTACCTCAATTTCCAACCTCACTTCAGTGATAAAGGGCACGAGATACAATCACAGCTACTGAAAATTATGGAATCCTTTCTGGAAATCACACTACCAAGTTTAAGGCAGCATGACTTCAAGCAGTGCAGGAATCATCACCATATAATGCAATACAAAATTCCTTCAACTTAAATGTCAGTGATTTAAGAACTGTATCAGAAGCCTGTGTTGCTGTTGTACAGTCTGTCTCCTGTCAAACCCATCCAAATTGTTGATGGTTATTTTTTCCCAGAATCCAAGTAAAAGATAATCATAACCTTTTAATCATGCAAAGGATGAAGTTCACACGAGCATCAGAGGGTAGAGGGATTGTAAGAACAAAAGAGACGTTATCATCCAAGCCTCACCTCCAATGCCAGGCCTGAAATTCCGTGCATAGCCTTTCATTAAATCATCCAGGTTGGGCAGCCAGGAGATTTCTATGTTGGAACCAATGTAGTCTCCAATGTCACTCATAGCTCTGGGGAGAGGAAAGAAGTGTCCTTTGAAACTTGCCCACGTTTACCAACAGAAAACCAACAGAAAATGGAAGAGTGACTTCTCTCACTCCAGAGACCACATATGGTATAATCAGCTATGCTGGAAATTTACTGAGAAAATACTGTGTATAGGCAGGAAAACAATTTCAGATATTTCTGTTTAAATCAAAACATACTTCAGGCAAGACTATGGCCTCTTTCTGAGTTACAAGTACATACTTTTGGAAGTTTTCTCCTTTTTAAAAAAAAGTAGGAAAAATAGATTCAGAAAACGTGAGGGAAACCAAGACACTTTGTGTGCTGCCTAAAATGCATCTGTGGCTGCTGGAATGCAGCTGTGCCAGCTCCCAGTGAACCAGGGAACAGCTGAGCTCGGGGAGGCTGGGGGACTGTCAAATGGGAGGGGAACACAGCAGGAACTGCACATCTGGAACGAGGGGAACAGGCAGCAGGCTTTGGCTGCGAGGTGCTGTGTTGCTGTGGGGTTTGTGCTCGTGCCTCAGCCCCCTCCCAGCACCACCATCTCCCAGCTGCCAGGCAGGTGCTTCTTGCTGGCCCAGTGCTGCTCCTGCAAGACTTTAGCCCAGGTTCTTGTTGCCATTTCCCACCTCCTGGCAGCCCCTCAGCCCCGGTCCAAGCAGTTGTGTGGATATTCCACCACCTCTTACAAACAGAGGCAAGATTATCTTGTCTCCATTATCTGTTTAAAGTGAGCTGGCAGACTTCATCTGCAGCTCTGTGCCCGCTCACATCACTCCTCTCGCCAGCGCCGTGACTGACAGCACAGGGAGGGAGAAACGAGGGGCTGGGACAACATCTGTCACAACTGTTTGCAAAGAGAAGAATTGCCAGGGGTTTGAGAGGGCCTGAATGCAAGTACTGCATCCAAGCTGCCTGAGCACTGGCTAAGCACCTTCCACCGAGCCCAGCAGTAAATGTGGCATTTGAGGGATACATCTGAGTCGGAACGGGAGAGGAACTGGCTGAACACCCCTGAGGGGCTGCAGAGGGAGACACCACAAACACACCCTGCCTTGGCACCCACACAACCTGGGCTGTTCATGTGACAATGACCCACATAAAGCACATGGGTTTTCTCCCCAAAATATGCCAGCCCGGGCACTCAGCTCAGCATGGGCAGTCATTTCCAGCACGGGAGCAGAGTCTCCTGCAGTGCCCAACTCCTCCCACAGGGGACTGAGAGAAAAATCTTCGATCACCCTGGTCAGAAAATTCTTGTCTCGTGTACGGAGTCAATTATATAAGGAAGGAGTTCTGGGATTACAATGTACAAATGTGAGTTCTGAGCAGCAGAGACACTGAAAGCTTGCATTGGTGGAGCTGTCAAAGCTATGGGGACCTTACAGCACAGGGACACTGCTCCAAGGCAAACTTCATTACTTCCCAGCAAAATGTTATATTAAATTGCGTTCATAATATTTCCTTGCCACGAGCACAGTGCTGTATGTTCATCTCAAATGACTATCCCAGGCACTTCTCAGGTTCCTCTAGCTCTTCTGAGGAAGGATCAGAGCCACATTTTCAGCTGCATAAACTGGAATAACATAATTGATTTAGACAAGGGCTTTGGAGATTTATAACAAATGTTGACAGAGGTTCTTTCCTTCTTTATTTGGTCTCATCAACTATATCAACACTTCTTTCTATCAGACTGCTCTTCTCTATGTGCTGGTCTTTCAGTCATCCAACTGTCAGTATTTACTTAAATGAAATTATAGTTTCTTAATCCATGGCAAATTTGTTTAAAAATGTACTTAATTGTAACTTGTAAGTCTCAGCCACAGGTATGGAATGGTGTTCCTAACCAGCAAAACGTCTGAGCTCCTTTCCCAGGTAAAGAATGGTGCTTTCTGTCTTTTCCTGATGAGAGCAAATAACTCCAATATGCTTGAATTATTACATCTGCCTCAGATCTCTTTGCCTTTTCAGCAGAAGATGGTGCTTTGCAGCTCCTGTTGCTAAAACTGCCGCCAGTTCTGGGAAGTGTTTTGCAAACAGAGCTCGAGTCAGAAGGTGAGTGCCCCGGAGTGATCTCCCCCGTGTGCCTGCTCATCTGTTTTGACAAAGCACTTGGTGTGCAGCAGCTCCCCTGTCAGGGCTCCATTTTAGTGGCATTAGGGAGCTAAAAGGGAGTTAAAATGCTGAGAGCCAGGTTAGAAACCGTGGGCTGTAGCCTGCCATGTGTTTTAAGCAGATTACAATCTAGAGGGAGTTTTACTTAAATATCCATGACACAATTAAAATAAATCTTGTTTCTATTATTAATGAAGCCTTAGGGTCAGATCATCAGTGTAACAAATGTGCTGAAGTTAGTGGAGCTATGTGCACTTAATACCAGGGGGGCTAATAAAGTATTACAGCTGAAATAACTCTATGGCCAGATTTACCACGTTGGGATAACTCCTTCCAGCCATTCCTCTGGATTCCTGGACACCACACCCAGGGCTTTAAAGTTACAGGGGGGACGGTGGGAGAGTTTCATTCATCCTTGATAAGCAGCCAGGATTATATATGGCCTAAAATATGATTCACTATTGTACCTGAAAAAGGAAGGCCAGCACAGAAAAGATGCATTGGAAGGGATTAAGTTTTCACAGAGTAAGCAGGAGAGACCAAAAGAAAGGAAACTCCCCTTAGTTGATTCAGCAAATTCCCTTCCCCACGTAAGCTGCTGTAAAGCTTGTTTTAGTAAGAAAAGGACTTTGTGAAATTAAGGTAGTGATTTGCCAAATCCAAGGGGTAAAAGAGCTCCTCAAAAGCTTATCTGCAGTTTGCACCGGGCCAGCGTGGGGAGCTCTGGCTGAATGGCAGCAGTCATGTGGACTCCTGGCACTCTGGAAGTCATCCCCAAAGCTAAAGCTGAAGGAGATGGGTTTTCTCCCACACTCTGGCTGTGTACACATCTCATTTCAAGCAGATATTTTGGAAAATTTATTTGCATCTGCTCATATCTGGAATTTAAGCACTGGGAGAACTTCGACTGAGCTCGTTGTTAGCAGCAGAAAATAGATTACTGCTGTTTAAATGATGAAAGTAACAGTGAGTTCTCTTGTCCATTAGATAAAGGGAAAAGGAAATCCCATAGATAAACTGGGAAAACCTATGGAGTTCTCCTTTCCCTAATAAAGCTGCTCTTGACACCATTTAGGGAAAGCAACTCTAAGCACTGAATGTCAAATGACAGAGCAAAGAAATGCATCTCCTTCAGAGCTAAGTGCAATCAGTTCTAGAATAAAAAGTCCACGTATCCCAAAATCCTCTCTGTCTGAGCTGACATCTTCCCCCAGCTGCTGCAGCACCACTGCATCCCACTAGTGTGGAGGGATCTGGAGGAGAAGCATCAATGCACTTGGGCAGCACCTCTCGAAGGGGCTTGTCAGACAAGTGAGGCACCGGCCTGTCTCTGCTCTCTGCCAGAGCACTGCTTGAAAACTGGTGCTGGAAGTGCATCACTATCACCAGGAAATGTCTGAGCCCCAAATCACACCGAGCAAGAGGCAATCTGTGGGTTCCATGAGGGCACTACAGCAGCTGAATGAACCAGGCATGACACTGGCAATATTATTTTTTGCACAGCAGTGCCAAAATCTCTGGGAGCAGTGCAAGAAGCTCAGCAGCATCTTTGAGTCAGCGGCCAATGAGGCACAGATTTGGGGTCACACTTGCAGGGAGGGTGCTCTGACCTTCTGACAAACACACAGAGCAGAGAGATGTGGAAAATCACTCTTTGCATCTTCTGTTTCTCCTTTGAATCTGCTAACCTGATTCTTCTGGGGACTGTGGCATAGTTGTTATAGGAATCATTTATCCTGGTAGATGGAAAAACCAGTTTGACTGAAGGACTGGGGTGGAGAACATTTCATTTTCTATGAGGTAAACATTTGGGGGCAAATGTCCCAGATGTCATTGCCACTGAAGAAAACTTTTTCTTGGGAAAAAGACAAGGAATATCCTGCAAGGTCAGAGAACAATCTGGCCTCTGTCAAACTCCAGGATTATCCAGAGCAGTATGTGTATCCTTCCCATCTGCCATTCCTGACTTTAAGTGAAGCTCACTGTAAATATGTTTTGTATTTTGAAATGTAATTGAAAAGGCATTAGGCTTAATTCGTGGCAACCTCTAGAACATCAAAGCCTCTCTGTGAGTTTTAAGCTACAGAAAATGGACCATTCTTTGCATATATTCACGTGTTAAAGCTGCTCTGCTTCCAGGAATATAAGTAAAAGGTTTAAGGAGACACACAGCAGAAGGACAATTAATTCAAATGTATAGAAATGTCACTTAAAATAGAAGAGTCTTAAATATAAAAGATACACCTATTTTTAATTAGAGAATTAAAATCTGTTCCGGTAAAGAATTACAAAGTATGGACATGGACCCTCAAACTCCCATCAACGGTGCTCCTTCCCCAGGCAAATGAAGGAATAATTCCCCAAGAGTCTCTCTGCAGATGATCTCGTGCCCTGTGGCACATTTCTTCTTCCAGCATCCACAGCATATCAAGCCCTGATAAAATAATGGAAGCCACAGTCTTTGCCTCAGAGACCTGTCAATCATATAAATGGCAAATTTCTTGCCACTAATCACTGTCTCGAGAAGACAAAAAATTACTACTTTTTTTACCTGAAAAAAAAATGTGCTGCCTTAGGTTGAATTTGGCTCATTCCCTTCAGTCAGACAGCACACATGACAGAGGAATGGCTTCAAACACAGCTAAAGCACCCTGGAAGGATATTCCCAACTGCTGTGAGGGAACAGCATTTCCCTGTGTGTGTGTCCCCCTTCCCTCCTGTGCCAAACCAGGGCAGTAATTTCAGTGGTAGCTTTGCCTTTGGGAAGTCCTGTGTCCGACCACTGCATTCCAAAATCACCAAACTCTTCTTCCTTTTTGGAATATGTTTTTCTTACACCTGGCGATTTACAGTGCACAGAACTCACAAGCAGAGAATTCAGGGGGTTTGGATGGCCTCTGTCATCATAACTGCAAGTCACATTGCATTTAGAAAACAAAATCAGAGCCTTAAAATGGCAGTTTTGCCCATAATTACACTGCTTTTCATAAAAGCATCTCGTACCAAAAATATTTTTACTGATGCAAGGATAAAATTTTGCTCTAGTTCCATTTAACGGATCCCAATTACACATGTAAGGAAGGCTACTCCTCTTTCACAGGATTAAACAGTGTCCTGCCACAGCCACACTGAATCCTGAATCTGCAGAAAACTGTTGTGCCAAACAGAGCAGCTTCCCTTGACCATGGAATGTCTCACACTCTGGTACGTTTGGAAAACTACAGACTGAGCAGTTGGAATTTCAGAAGTTAGAATTTGCCTTGCCTGCCTCTCTGCCACGAGTAGATGTATTTTTAACAAACAACTCATCGCTATTGTGTAACTGGAGGAAGAAAGTCAAGTAACCAGGGAATTAATCCAAATATAAAATAATGTATCCAACAAATTATAGGTTGCACATATCCTGGCAGTGGCTGTGCCCGGGAGCAGACCTCGAAAGACAGAGGCTGAGAAGACTCTTCTTTAAAATTCTATTTTTTTCTTCTTTTGTACTCAAACATCACTTTTCAACCCAAAGCCTCAATGCTGGCCCAAGTGCAGAGGGAGAAACAGGATCATTGAAATCATGGACAAGGTGCCCTTCGGTCATAAGCAGCATTTTCTCTGCCTTCACTGCAATACTGGATTGCTTTGGAGCACGAGGATGTCAGGATCTGACCCTGGATAACAGACTCAAGGTCACGGGATAAATCATCATGTCAGTCCTGGCTAAGAGCAGTTGACTTGATGCTTCCTCTAAGCAAGATCCTCTTCCTTCCCAGTGAAAAAATCAGATCTCACTGATTAATTCCAGAAAGTGTAAGAGCAATGTTCTGTCTCACTCCAGTTACCACTTTGCCTCTTCCACTCCTCTGAAGGTACGAACGATGTCTGGGAAGCAGAAGCTGTAGGACCCCTTTAATGCCACAGCCCCCTCTGCTCTGGGGGGGTGTGGGCATGTTTTTACATGCAGCAAGTTCTTTTTTACACCCCCTTCTATTTTCATTGCGTAATCATGGCAAGCTTTCTCCACATCCAGCCTCCAGATCTGGAGAGAATCTCTGGAGCCCGTGGCTGGTTGCCTAGCTAACACCTTCGGAGGAAATGGGGCTGAGCCGCACACATACATCCTTCTGACATACATCCTTCTCTACAATTCAGCATTTTAAGAAATGGTTGGCGTTCTCCAAACGTTTTTTTTTCCCCCTAAGATCTCTGACAGCCTCTTCCTGTCATCCTGAGTTCAGGAGACTTAATGAACCCACCGGAAAGGCATGGCTGTATTTTCGGGTTTTAACGGTGCCTATGGAGGCCCCAAGCAAAGCTATTCAGCTCGTACCCCACTGGTTGTGCTGGCTTTATGGAAGAGGCTCGAGTTCAAACAGGCCCCTACAGAGCTGCTGGAGGGGCTGAGGCCGTGCTGGGATGTGCAACAAAAAGTGATTGCCCCCAATTTAGAGTGAGCGCCCTCGGGAAAAGCATTCCAGGGGCATCCTGTTAAACACACAGCCCTTGATTAACCCAAGAAAGTGCTGCTCAGTTGGCAGAAGTGCACCCTCAGCAAGGAAATGAAGAGAGAAAAAAAAAACCAAACAGAGGAGGTACATTAAAGAAACTCTTGAATCCAGAGCCCTTTTCTCCTGCACGCTCTCTCCAAGCAGTCCTGGCCCGGGAGTGCACAGAGCATCCCTGGGCAAGAGTGGGAGCCCCAGGCAGCCCTGGCACCACTCACCCCGACCGAGAGAACGGCTGCCCGAGGCCAGGCTGAGAAAGAACGATAAGATGTTTTCTTACCTGATACACCTGTGCTGTTGAGTGCACAGTAGAACCAAGGCAGGAAAAACCCAAGTAAGAAATTCCATTTTACTCCCATTTATTAGACAGCGGCGACCAAAACCCAGGTTCCCCGGCTCTCCTGGCAGCTCCAAAGCTCCAGTGGCGTTGCCATCCTTGCCTGCTGCGCTAAGTTGAGGCTGAGTTTAAAGCGATGGATGGTTGCTCAGCAGCAGCAGCCCCCACAATCTCCACAGTGCCCGGGAGCCATGCGGGCAGCCCGGCACGGGAGCAGGGAGCAGGGCAGCTCCGCTCCGCTCTCCTCCTCTGCTCTGCGGGTGGCTCAGTCCCGCCCGGCTCCGCTGCCCTGCTCCCGCATCCCTCCCCTGCCGCGGGCTCTTCCTCCGGCCGCCCTGCCCGCCCGCGAGCCTGCCTGCCGAAAATAACCTCCGAAAGGATGGATTAATCCCACGGAGCGGGGTGGGAGCAACTCAAAGTGCTCCGGAGCCGCTCGTGTCCTGCGCGCATCGTGCCGGGGAGGAGCAGGAGGAGCTCCGAGGGCAGGGGCGGCCGGGCCGGGCGCGCTCGGAGCCACCACATGTGAGCGGCGGGCACGGCCGCCCCCCGCCGCCCCCCCGGCACATCCCGGCGGCACCCGGGCACCGCAGCTGCAGCCCGGCTTCCAGCATCCCTCCGGGAAACCGGGAATGGAGCCGGGGGCTGTGCTCAGGGAAACCGCCGCCTCCCCGCCGCTTACGCGCTGTCCCGGGCCCGCGGGACCACCGGGAGGGGCACGCCCGGGGCCACCAACTTCTGCCTCGCCGCCCGTGGGCTCCTCGGGGGCTTCTCTACACTGAGACACTGCCCTGGCGCGGCTCCATCCCGGGCTGGCACCGTCCGCCTTCCACCGCCCGTGCCTCGCGAACTCCCGGCCCCTGCGCTGCTCCGGGGGCTCCTCGGGACCCGGGTTCGGCTGCACTTGCAGGTCAAACTCCGTTTTCTCCTCCATATTCGCTCTTTCCTTCTCTCCTCCTCCGCCTCCTCGGCTTCTTGGTGCTGTTCAATCTCGAATGACAATTTTAAAACCAACCCACAGAAGGAAACCGTGCGAAGGAGACATTTTCAAGAAATTATATTCATAAAGAAAAAAAAAAAAAGAATGTGCAGGTACCTTAAGCAAATGAAAGGAGGCACCGGGGGTTAAGTGTGGGGTTTATCTTTTCATCTACTTAATTCTGTATGATTATTTAGTACCAATATTTCAAGTGGCAACCAAGGGGTGGTAGGTGAGGGGAAATAACAGCCCAGGGGAACAGATGTACACAATGCACACACACAGATGCAATACAACAAATATAAGGTCATGTCATAAACGTGTAAGAAGGATGGGGGGGCTATTTTTGTCCTGATCTTTTCCTCCTTCTGCCCATTTCCATAGCCACCCCTGCAGCTAGGGAGGAAAAGACACAAATTTAAACTCAAGGAGTTGGATTGTCGCATGAAAATTGCTTTTTTTCTTTTGAGGAGGGAAACAAAAAGGTTTTTAATGGTATTTGCCTGATGACACACAGAACAGAATCACGTTGCCTTTCTGTATAACAGAACTCATTTACAACTTCTGGGATCCTTTCAGCTGAGATTTTTTCACATTTTCCCCACCTTTAAGGCTGGTGTTCCGATGGGCTGCGTACGCCGAGAATTCCTTGGTGGTGTTTTTCTCTGGCCACACAGCTGTCATCTAATTTCCCAGTAAAAAAGAACAGTTTCCTATGTCTTCAGCATACATCTGTAAAACCAGTAAGGAAATCCCCTTTGTTCAGCGTGTCTGTGTGTGTTACATGTGTAGAACACACGTGTGAGTGTGTCGGTGTGAGCACATCATGGCAACAACATGTGCTCTGAAGGGACAGACCCTGCCACAAACGTGACCATGAACACAAGTAAAAATACAGTGGCAATCCTAAAATACATGTGGATAAATGAATTACATTTGATCTATACTGACCTTAATTATACCCCCACATTATGCAGAAGAAGGACATTCAGCCTTGGGTTTAGTTAGTTTTGTGTACAAATACATATTTAAACAAAATAGGCTGGTACATATATATATATATACACATATATATGTGCACACCCACTCAAACAACTCCCATTGCCAAAGGGAAGAGAGGGGATAAAATTATAATAATGATCGACAATATATTTAATTTCCTACAATTTCAGCAGAGTATCCCAAGCTCTTTACAGTGAATGACAGATTAAAATTGCTAAGACATAGATTAAGAAACAATTAAAATTGCTATTAAAACATCAAAACAAAACAAAATAAATAAGCTCCCCAAATCTTTCTCATCTAATCCTCTTGAAAATAATTAAAGCTTTCCTTTAGCTTTAGCTCCTGGCTTGGAACTGTCAAATAGTCTTAAAAAGATGGCCCATGATACTAAATGTTTCCTGAGCCTTTTTGTCACTGTGCTAAACTCCTGCCTCTCCCCCATCTCTGTGTCTGCAGGCACCAGCTTTTATGGAAATCCTGTGATCTGACCTTGAACGTTGGGCTCATGCTGTCAAACGCTGATGTTCTGCACCCACCTCTGGACAACTTTACAAGTAAATGTAATTTAAATATTATTATCCTTAGTTGTTATTATCACTATATTAACAATTACTAATTTTTGAAGTATTTACCCCATTCAAGTAGTAAGCAAAGGTCACAATTTTGAAGCATGTTTACTATAATTGAATCCCAGATTTCAATATCTGTCAAGTATTTTTCTTCTGGAACATGTAACAGGTTTTCCCCTGATCACAGTCATCTCTACTTTGTAGCTGCTACCATAAAGTAATTTATTGGAGGGCACAATTTGATGGGATTGAGGAGAAACATGCTCAGTCATTTGGGCCAAATAACAAGTTTTCACAGTCATTTATTACCTCAGGATTTTGGGACCATATCAGAAGGACATTATTTCAATTTATTTTGCAGTGGCACTGCATTACCTGGTATTCTTAATAGATTATTTTCTAAATAGAACAGGTGGTTTTGCTGCCAGCAAAATAAAGATGTCATATTGTCACATATAATTTTGAGGCAAAAACTGTACCACAGGGCTAATTAGTTTCCCTCTCCCATGATTCCACCTAAGCAGCTCGTGAAAGACTGTTGTGGCAACATCACCAAATGTCTCCAGATATACAAATTACACACATATGCCTATTTTTATAAATGAGATTTGGGAATATCAGCAGCAATCACACGGCAGGAATATTGAGCTCATTTCAGAGGTTGTGCTGTGCTTGCACTGTGGGAATGTTCCACAGCCCCAACACAAGTGTGTCTGTGTTTTATCAGCATCAGGAGAACCACAATATCAATTCCCCTTTCACCTAAAGGAATCCAGTTTTTATCTGTCTCCAAACGTTCTGCAGAACATCCAGTTCCTCCCCCAGCCTGTATAATTTTATAATCGTGAAGCACAGTGCAGCCAGACACTCTGCCCTCCTTTCCTTTCCTTTGTGCAACCAATTTGGGATGAAATCCCCACTAGCCAGGGCTAGTTCCAGCTCTGGGATGGTTGCCTTGCCCCAGATGGGTTGATCTCAGGGGTGCACTCCCAGCTGGTGCCATCCCAGGCCGCTCCTCCATGAGATGCTCTGAGAGCAAATGCCCCTCTCGTTCCTTGTCCATCCATCTGTAGGGATGAGTCACTGGGAAGATGCTTATCAATGTTTGCCATTGTTTACAGCCCAACAAATCAGTGTTTGCCATTGTTTACAGTCCAACACTGATCCATAGGGGCAGGGAAGTTGGCTTATGCAATTGATAGGAGCCACAGTGCCAAAATGCAGATTCCATTATTGGCATGTCTTCCTGCCTAAAAGCCAGAAAGCTCCATATATGAGCTGCTGTCACCTTGGAAACGTTCGGGAGAGAAATGCCAACTCTGTGGGAGCACAGTGTGCAGCCACCCAGCAAACTGCACTGCCCAGTCCTGCCCCCTTCCCAGTTCACCCTGAGGTGGCACCAAAGGAACTTCACACAAATGCCTCTAAATTTAACCTCACAGTAAGAAAACAGCAGGGTTTTAATTTATTCCTCCTCACTTTGTTACCCATTTTCTCCGAGATGGATCACTGGGGGTCAGAGCCTTAAAAATCTACAAGAGTTGCACCAACCAGAGCCTTTTTGCACATTTCCTGGAGCTTAAAGCTTTAGGTTCACTGGCTTGGATTGGATACACTTGGCTGGAGAGGAGGAACTGAATATGTTCTCTCTTGTCCCATTTATATGGGAGATAAAAATCTATATTGCCCTTCCCTAGAGACAAGTTATTCAACTGACACGAAATCATGACCATTTTTTGTTGTTGTTGTTATGAAAATTGTCCAAATAGTGGTAAACTGGGACTAAATAAATACCCTGCATAAAAATGTGACAAGAACCCGATAATCAGTGATATTTCCAGGTGTTCTTCCGAGAGTTTTCTTGAGAGGAAAATCCATATTGGATCTTTTGCATCCCAGCTCTGGGAGTGTGGGAACTGGCAGGTTCAGAGTTAACACAGTTATATCTATTCCAGATCTGCAGAGAGAGCTATACAGTTAATCACTGCATATTTTTAGCCTACATCTTGTAGCTTTAATCCTGCAAATGTCTGTATGTAATTTGTTTTATGTAATATGAATAGATGCCATAAAATCAAGATTCCACCATTTAGAGAGCTAAGAATGTCCATATATTTCTCAGGAATGAGGACCTACAGCATAAGTGTGGGACAAAAAACTGGTCACTGTGAGTAATTTATACTCTGTGCTGTGGGTGCCAGTGGAAATAAATGCTCAGATCAGCAGCATGTTCTCATATGCATGGGATCAAAAACCAGACCTTACTCTCACAGCAACTCCAACAATGACAGAAATATTGCTTACAATTAAGGAACAGTTTCAACTAAATAAATCTGAGAATGCATCTGTCTCTATGTACAGATCAGGGTGTATTTTGGTGTGGATGATGTCCCAGTGTTTTCACAACTGAATCCCTGTGAATCTTTGAATAGCTGGGTTTCTCCAGCGTGTCATGGAGTGCCAAGAGTGAGGGAACAGGGATGTGCTCTGCTGTGGATCCACTGAACTGGTCCTGGGCTTCTAGTACAAGGAATAGAATGGAAAGGAAACCCAGCAAATTAACTTGGAAACCCTCAGTACTCTAAAATGTGTGTGCTCCAGCCCCAAATCCACAGGACTTTGCATTGTAGAAAGTCAGCTGAATTCCCAAGATTTCTTTTGATCATACTGCCAGCAACTTGCTTAAAATTTATAAACGTGCGTAGAGCTGGAAGTTCAGTGGGGATGCCTCTGATTAACCCACACTGCTGAGAGTCAATAAAAACAATCAATCCACCCCCAAATCCCAGTAATTCCCCGGGCCGGACCGACCCACGGACACGGACCCAGGGCCAGCGGCGCGGGCCGTACCACCCCGCGGGCACGGCGGGGGTGTCCCGGGGAACCGCTCCGGGCGCGGTCCCCCCCCCCGCGGGCGGTGGTTGGCGCCGTTGCCGTGGCAGCGCCCGGGGCTGTGGGGCCGGGCTGTGGGGGGGTCTGGGCCCCACAGCCCTGCTGGGCATTTCGGCATTTCGGCCCGGTTCGGCCAAAACTTTGTTATCCTGGAGTTGCAGCTGCAGCCTCACAACGAAAGCACTGGGGCCCTGCTGCATTTTTGTGTTTGTGCCACTTCTTGGTGCCACCAACGTCTCAAATCGGCCGTAACCCAGTCTGGGAATCCTGCTTGCCTTCAAGGTAGTTCCTATAATTTAGTAAGTTTACTCCTGTACTCCAGCGCGTGTTTTCTCTGCTCCTTAACTAGAGGAAATAGACACTCTCCTATAGTTTATGTTTTTTGAGTTCTGCAGAAGGATTTACATAAATGCACTCAAAGCTGAGCCACCTTCGTTAAGATTAATCATGTGTACGAGTCTGGGTGAGTAAGATGTGAAGTGCTCAGCCATGTGGTGATAACTCATTCTAGATGACATACAGAATTTACTTAATTCTAATAAATTGTATCAACATTTGGGAACAGTTTAGTTCACATGAGAGAACTGCATAAGGCTCAAGAGCAAGCAGTGTTTGTTGGAGTTGTGCCTGGATCATTTGGGGTAAAGTGGTGGCCTAAGTGGATAAAATACATTCAGAAGGTTGTTTGTTTTATTACTGAGCTGATTGTTATATTAAAAAAAAAAAAAGTGGCTTTTCTGTAGGAGATTTATTAAAGTTGATAGTCAGTTGACTGGCACGGGGGTGTGTGGTTGTATCCAGTTATTTCAGATGCATTAGGTATTTACTGAGAGCTGTGACTTCACCTCTGGAGACAGTCACAGCTGTTGCAGGTTGGTGGAGATCAGATGTATTAAACACATCCTTCTCTTTCTTAGCCTGGTTGTTTGGAAAGACCTGTCAGCATGGAAGATCATGAGCTCACTTACAGTGAGGGAGAGCAGCAAATATCTCCTCAACCATTTCTGGAAGAGGAAGAAGAAGAAGGTGCAGCTGGTCAGTTCAGTGATGTGGAAGGACCCTGGGAAGGTGAAAATGATGACTTGTTTTGCTAACTCAAAAAATCCTGACATTAACGTAAAGTTCATGTAAGATAAACATTTAATGTTATAAAATGTCATCTCTGATTCTTCGGGGTGTGACTTGACAGCAAGTGTATAAAAATCTGCATTTTAGAGTTCAGAGGCTCTTTATTAAGCTGTTGTTTCAATATCTGTTAGACTATGAGCTGGAAGAAAAGCTGTTTGGTGGTGGCAAGATGGGAACCAAGGACACTTCTGGAGATGTTGGAGACCAGTCTGATTCCAGCACGTAAATACCTTGTTCCAGTTCTAACAGGAATTTCCTTTGTCGTGTTGAACTGACCAGCTGTATAAAATAAGTTTTAAACTATTTTAGAATGTTCCCATTAAAGTTCTAAGCTATTGTTCAGGAACACTAGAATTGCAAACCCTAGTTGGGATCAAGAGGAGACACAGGCATTTCAACACAAAGACAGATAATTAATGTATTAAATGAGGGTGTAAATGTGCAGCATTAGATATTCAAGTCTAGAAATCCTGGCTTAAGTGCATGCATGCAAACTTCTTGTGCAGTTTGGGTTCACGTGTTCCATTATTTATACTGGTTGTATTTGTGACAATTTTGCTGGAATAAAACAGAAAACAAGGATGGAACAAACCTCAGGTAACTTTTCAGTTTTTCATTATGTTTCGCTGTTAATTGTGTGTTTGAATTCCAAGGGAAAGCTTGGAGCACTCTCTGGGTGACATTAGCAACACTCAGGCTCTGCTGGCTGAAGAGAGAATTCACATAGCAGCCGTACAGAGGAACATAAAATTACTTGATGACATGGTCAAGGAGAAGAAAGTGGTGGTCCAAGAAACCAGGTTAGTGTTTAACTGAACATTATCCGTCAGCATAAACCACGGACAAATACTGGGATACTGTATCAGTAATAAGTGTTACAGTTTATAGAACTCTAAACCATATCCTGTGGGAATCCTAGCTGTGAATCTTACCCTCAGGAGGAAGAGTTTCATTGGAGAGAGTAAAGAACTTAGACAATGTGAGTGCTCTGTTTGTTTCTTGCAGACAAAAGCTGTGTGCCTGTCAGCTGCGGATCAAGATGCTGGCAAAGCAGCTGGATCGTGTAGACATGGAAATAGAGAGAGAGAAGGAGGCTGGCAATGTGTAGGTAGAGAGTATTTCTGGATACCAGGGATCACAGGCATCCACTGTGTTCATCTGTGTGCAGTTAATGAGACCAGTGCAGAAAGAGGTGCAAGCTTGGGAATGGGTAGGAAAGAGGCACATTTTAAAATATAACAACAAGGTATTAAATCAGCCTAACCCACCGCTATCAACTGTCTGTGCCAGAGTCTCAATCTTCCATTCAGTCTGATGAATCAGGGTGCTGTGGCAGTTCTTTGGTCTTGGCTTTTTCTCTTGTCATGGTGACAATTCAGTCAGGATTTAGATATATATATCCATATGTACAGACTTATATATGCCATTTCTTTTTCCTGTTGTGTTGTGGAAGGCAGGAATGCCTTTCAGGAGTAGCTCTGCATACAGGAGCTGCTCTGAAACACTTGTGCTGCTCCCTCAAGTGGGAGGCAATTTACTGTACTCTTCACATTTGGTTTAAATAGAAAGCAGTGGGTGGCTTGTGTACCAGGAGCCAGAGTATTGTGACCAAACTTCGCAGCTGCATTTATAACCTGTGCTGATCTCCAGGTTAGTGCTTCCCTGAGGGAGAGAGAGAAAGGCAGGTGAACTGCCAGAATGGGAGAGCTGCTTAAGCAAAACTGAGGAGCTGAATGCAAATGAGCCTCACGGGGATATCAGAGACAGGAACAAAACCCAGCAAAGACAGAAAAGCAGTGTGGAGTGTTTATCCTTATGATGGGTCACATTGGGAGGCCTAGATATGTAAAAAAAAAAAAGCAATTCTCTCAATCTCTTGCATTTAGCAAGTGAGTAGTGGAAAAAGAAGGCTGGATGGATTTCTGGCTTATGAAGCTCAGAGGCATCGTGTTTTAGCAATAATGGAAATCCTGCCTGCCATTAGTACTCCCAGTGCTGGAGTTAGAGGAGAACTGCAGGTAGAAGGTCCAGTTTTCATTTAGAGGATGGGAGTTTGTGTTCAATATAGTCAGGTCACTGTGGATCCTGTAGCACAGTCTGTTGGTTTTCCTGGGTACAGAAGAAAAATAACTGTGTGGGAATGCTGCCATTGTAGACAATTACATGGAATATTGTGATGCCATTTTAAAAGCAAAATCAGTCTGGGTTCTCTAGGTTCACCTGAGCTCATCTTCAGTAGTAATGCTACTTTTATCAGTCTGAGCAATTAATAGTTGCATTAAGCTAAGAAAAAACTCTCATCTCTTCATTTCAACCAATGTGTGAGAGCATAAAGAAAGCTCTGCCTCTGGGTGAAGAATGGACATCTGAAAGGTTACATAAGACACTGTATAAATTAATGGCACTCTAATACATAACTCCTCAGCCTCCAAGCTATGCTTTTTTTTAACTTTTATTAGTTGAAATCTCTTTCTGATTGTTTCTTCTCCACGTTTCCAGCCCAGCCCTGTCCCGCCTGGGGGCCGTGAGCCACCGGCTGCGCTCCGAGCTGGAGAGGGAGAAGGAGTCAGAGCTGATAATTGATATGAAACTAAACCAAGACAAGTGAGTGAGGGAATGAGAAAGGGGTGTGAAGGGAGTCAATCTTTATTACCTTCTTCATGTGCTGTTGAACGGATTCACAAGTGAATCAATACAGAAGTTGCTTGTAAATACTGAGCTGCGTCATTGGAGGTCGTTGACTGCAAGGCAAAGCATCTGGAGAGCAACTTGGAGCCTGGAGGTTCATTCCTTAGGAAATTTCTTGCTGTGGCTCAGCCCTGAGTTAGTTTTGCACACAAAAATGAAGTTCTGATTTTATTTGGAGTTGTGCATCAGTTGTGGACCTAAACAGGTCTCATTTTAAATGGGAAATAAGCTGGACTCAAGTAAACCTGTCTGTGATACTGATCCCTGCATGAGCATAAAGACTTCTAATTTATGCCTTGTAGTGTTTTTATGGGGCATAAAGGACAGGACTGGAATGGAATGTGAGGAAGACATTGTAGCAGTGCTGTGTATTTTCATGCTGAGCTAATATTGCTGCTTGCAATTGATTGTTCACACATTATAAATTATTTACTTGTAGAAGGCAGAGTGAAACTGCCCTTTGCAGAAGGCAACAGGTGAGTGTGTTTGTATTTTGGTACCAGAGGTGCCACTCCATCAAAGGAAGAACACAGGCACAAGCTTGTAGCTGGGATTAGCCAAGTGGTTCCAGGATACAGTGTGTTTGCTGCAGTGTTGTATAATAGCTGTAAAATGCTTGCCTTGTTTATTGTGTGATTAGCAGTACATAGAACAGATTAATGTAGTCATCCCTGTCACATCTGAATTCCTTCAGCAGAGCAGAGAAGGATAAAAGCTATGGCCTGTCTCTGAAGTTACTTACTGTTGAAGAAAAAGCTGTTTTTCTAATTTTTCTTGGGTTTAGTATTTTCTTCTGGGTAAATGTGAGAAATAGAGCCCTGAGGTTTATTTTTTTTACCTTCTTTTTTTTGACCAGTAATTTTGATGTCTTTAAAATGGGATGTGCTATATGAGCCTTAGTCTGAAACAGCTTTTCAGTAACAAGGTTTGATTTACAATACATTTTAAAAAGAAAATGAAACAAAACACAGCTAGATGTTCATTTTCACCACAGAGCCTTCCCTACTCAACACACCACCCTCAGCAAGTGAAAGAGTGCCAATATTTCAGTGCAAACACCTCACATTTTGTTTTAAAAGGCTGGAGATGTGGCAGATAGAAATCGAGCAGGGAAAATACGAAGTGATCCGTGACAAACTTCAGCAAGAGGAGGAGCAGCTCCAGAAGCACTACCAGGAGCAGAGGGAAGGGCGGATTCGGAAGGAAAAAAGAACAGCCCTGCAAGCAGAAAAGAGGCGTCGCTCCCGGGAGCAGTAAGGGCCTCTGAGCCAGGCTGTGCTGCCTTCCTGGGGTGTTGTGAGCCAGGTCACACTGCAGGGGCTGACAGGGGCTACTTCAAACACGAGGATTTGTTGGGTTTCTTAGCTGGGTGTTGGTTCAGCAATGAGGAATTGGAGTTAAAATAAGAACTGGCCGCGGCCTCGCAGTCCTGCAGGTAAAGATTTCTGATCTCTGAGAATAAACTTGTTAATGACAAGAGCTGTGAGTGCCTTGTGTGGAAGGAAATGAAGTTTATTAGGTCAGACTCAGTGCATGTGTCTGCAGTGCTGTTGGCCCCCAGGACCTTCTGAACTTATGGTCAAGCCCTTCGAGATTTCCTGGAGAGAAAGCAGACAGCTGTGTCAGCCTGTCTGTAGCTTTTGTGAAGTTTATCTCTGTAATGTGGAGGGTGCAGATTAATGTCCTCATTTCCTTAAACTCCCCAGCCCCACCCTTAGGTGTCATTGTGTTGGAGTCAAGGTTTAGTCCTGCTGCAACTTTTGCCTGTGTTTTGCAGAAAAGAGGAGAAAGCCCAGAAAGAACATGAAGAAAGAAAGAAAAAAATATTTGAGGATGCCAAAAGGAACCACAAGAAAGCAGCCTGCTTCCTGAAGCAAAGCACAGCAAGGTTGGGCTTCACTCCTTTCTCTGTTCTACAGTACTTCAGGCATTGAAAAATCAGGGTTTTTCTGCCAGGTGTATCTTGTGTTACACCCAGAAATCTTGTGCCACAGCACAGTGTGGGGAAACATTCACATCTCACATGGCACAAAAGGACCTGCAAAGCAGAAAACCCCCTCTCTGTCCCAGTATGGCCTTCAGATTCCCTGGAGGGAAGGGACTGTCTTGATGAGATGCAGAGGGCTCTGACCACTTGTAGACATTAATAATCATTTGGAGCACTTCTTTATGTGTGTGTGTGTCATTAGCTGAAGTAGTTTGAAGCAGTGTAACTAGAATCCAGGTTTGAAACTTGCCCTCTGCTGTTCCATGTCCCCTCAGAAATGTGGTGAAAAAGAATCTTGCTCTCAGGTAAATGGATTGACTTTGGATTCCTGCTCTGGTTGAGGGTGAATTAAATGTTCTCTTAATAGGTTTGTGTTTATGTAATTACTGAGGCGTTAAATTCTTTTGCTACTAAAGAAACATTTGTTGCTTATTTTTTCTTATATACAAATAAATCCTAATATACAAATATTAGGACTTAATTACAAAATGATGGAAACAATTGTGCTGTTTCTCTGCTGGTTTGTTTTTCATTAGATGACATGTGCAAATTGGTCCTAATTAAGAAGAACAAACAAAAAGGTTTCTTTTCCTGACAAATGTATCAAATATATCAATCTTACTAATTTTTTCTAGTTTACCATTACATTAGCTGCAGTACTTCCAGGTTTGATTCATGCCCACGTGTTTCTAACTTTTAGTGTTTCTGGGTTGGGTACATGTGCTGGGCTTGTATAAAGTTCACTACATAATTGTTGAGATATTGGTTATGTGAACACCTAAATTCTTACTTTATTTTAGCAACTAGTGAATGTCATAACATGGAACACTGACATTGAAATTAAAAAAAAAATAAATAAAGCTGTTGAGCAAACTATTTGAAAGCCTGTTGGCACTTGGTGCTGTGTTGGGAGTCTCTGGCTGTCCCCCTGCACCCAGAGCCACTGTCCCAGCAAACAGAGGCTTTGCAGAAAAATGACTGGTGACACTGGCAATTTCTGCTTGTCAGCTTAAACATTCTGAAAAAAGCCAGAAGCTTTCCAGGATGTCAGCCTGAAAGATCTTACTTTGCTTACAGAATTCATGACAAAATTGCAAAGGAAGAAGAGAAAACTCGGGAGCATATGGAGAGAAGGATACAAGCTGTGCTTTCCCTGAAAACCAGCATCACTTCCAACAGGGTACTGCTGCTGGGCTGGGATGGCAGTGAAGTCACTGCCTTGTGACACTGCTGGGGGTTAGTGCAGGGAACTGCAGTTCTTCTGGCAGAGCTGTGGGGTGGCTTTTGATCAGATCACTGACCAAACCTCGTGAGACTGGGGCCAGTTAAACTATTGGAGAGGGAGATCTGTATGGGCAGGTTTTGGCACTGGTGCTGATGGAGCTGATTCTGTCAACAGTCTAGTTGTTCTGGGAAGGGAACTCTCTGGAAAATAATGCATACTACAAATAAGTCCTCTGCAAATCCAGCCAGAAGGATTTCCAGTTATTTGGATCCCAGTGCAGAATACCCCACATGGAGAAAACATATGGAAGAAAAACAGTTATTTTAGAATTTCAATAATGTAAATTAGGAATTTCTGAGCTATGCTGCTTTGCTCTTCTATTTATGTTCTAGAGAATCTGAGGGAATGATCTTAATTTAATCCTGATTTGTTTAGAATTGTGTCTTTTCACATTCCTTCATTGAGCAGCATTCCAAGGGCAGGCTGGAAGGGTAGAGGAGGAGCCTGGTCCTAGGCAGAGCTTTCTGCACCTCAGCAGCACTACAGACAATATAAAAAACAATTGGCTTCTGCTTCAGAGACACCCACCACTAATTTATACTTGGATAAGGGGACCAACACTAGATTCTCTGTTTTATATTCTTTATTATGTGAATCAAATATGTGACTGGTTTGTATGACTTCACAGGAAAAGCTCCAGACTCTCCAGGTCTTGAACAAAGCAAAGGCCTTGGAGGCAAAGGAGGAGGAGATGAAAATGAGGGAAGCCATCCTAGCAGAAGGAGGCAATGTTGTCCAAGAAATTTTCCTCCATAAACGACAGCTAAAGCATGAAAAAGAGGAACAGTAAGTGGCATATCCATATCAAACTGTCACCTGCTTCCTGAGGCTCCTCAGGAATGTGGTGGAGCTCAGTTAGATTCTGAAAACAGATCACCTCTGAGTGAACTCCCTCTCCCTCTGTGTGTGGGACAGTTGGACAGTCTGTCCTGCAGAACATGAGCACTGGTTGTTGTTCAGAGCCCCAAAGCTGTGTGAGTGTTGTGTGAGCAGTGCAAAGATCAGCTGCTCCAGGAGGAAAACTCAGTGACCCTCCATGGATACCTGCAGTAATTGTCCTCCTGCCTTTCCTGAACACTCTGAAAGTCTATGTTAGCCTTCTAAAACACTGCAGTTGAGGATATTTCGTGTGCAAAAATGTGTAAATAACTTCTGAATCTGATGGCTTGACACAAATGACCACTGCACCCAACGTGGCTATTTAGCTCAAAGGCTCAAAAGTAACTGGGCTGTAGATAATATTATTAGTAAACAGCCATGGTTGGGTTAATATTTCTTACAACATTGGATTACAGAGCTTTCAGAGAACTGCAGAAATCAAGAAAGATTGAGATTGTATCTCGAATTCTGAAAGAAGAAGCTTCTTTTCACAAGCAGAAAGAAAGTCAGCCCCGTATTAGGGCAACTAAGGCTCGGGGTAAAGTTGAGGACCCTTCAGTGCAGAGAAAGGAAGCCTGGCCCTGCAGGGAGGAGACCTGCACACGTGCAGGTGGAGCCACAGCACAGGTAAGCAAAGGCCTAAGAATCAACTGCCTTCAGATTTTTAGATCTTTGGCCTCTAAGCTTTGTAGACCCATCATTTTTGTATAAAAGATCTCCTCTGGTAACTGTTGGTAACTGTATCCTCCAAACTTCTGTTCTTTCACAGGAGTCCTGGCTCTCTCCATCACCTCCTTCCTTGGCTGGTGAGGGAACTGCTCCCGAGGGAGGGAGTCCTGAGGACACAGCCCAGGATGTGCTCTGGGAAAGTGGGGATGATGAGGAAGAGAAGGAAAAGACCCTCTTAGAACCAGAGTTCCCGGGACTTTGGGGCCAGGAATGCGACTTGCACAAGGTAACTGTTGTGATATCTCTTGTTACAAATAGAAAAGAACCTTGTTTAGAGCCACTGATTATCTATTTTGCAGTTCAAATGCAGCCTTTACATTATTACATAGGTGCAGAGATTCAGATGTGAGAATATCATCAGTCATTACTGTTTGACAATATTCTGGAGGAGTTTATTGTCTAAAAGGGAAAACAATACTTAGTTCAGAGATCTGTGAAGACACACATCACATGATGTTTAATTGTTTGAGTTTAAAACAACTTGAAAATCAGTCAGAAAAAAAATCATATCAGTATATATTCCTATCCTTGCATGGAGAAGCCCTGGACCAGAACTGCAACATTCCAGAGAAGTCAGCTGGTTTTTTTTCTGAGTATTTGTTTAAGAAGTTGAGGGGAAACAAACTCTTAAGGTGCAGAAAAGCTGATACTGCCATGTCATAGTGTTGGGTGATGAGAAGCTACAGCACAGAATAAAAAATAAATTAAATTTTTCCTGGAGGAGTTGGGAGGCTGAGTTTGACCTGGAGAGAGCCTGGCAGTGGCTGGCCAGGTACTGAAAGCTTCCTTTTGCAGACTCTTCTGCTTTGAGCTGCAGATTCTGTGATCACACACAGCCCTGATGTTTCTTCTGCTTGTTCCCTCTCAGATACCCAAGGAAGAGGTGGATCCAACACAACTGGCTATCAGGGCACTGAAAAAAGAGGTGTCTGAAAAAAAAATGGAGGAATTCCAAACTGGAAGTTTGGCCAAGCAAACAGTGCCTGGTCGTGAACACAAGGGCTGTGCTTTCCACAGCAAGCCCAGCTGCATTCATTTCAAGGTCAGTGCCCATTCCTTGGGGGATTATAAACATGGACCTGCTGTAGGTATATCCCAGTGTCTTGATCAAAATTCTGTTGCAGCCTTTAATATGTCTTTATGTGACATTTGGAACAGCACGTGCCTTTTTCACTAACAGTCTCATAGTAGAGTTATAGTCAGATTAAATAAACTATTTAGTTTTACTACTTGGGCCTAAATTATAAAATATGTCCTCAGGGGAATTTAAATCCTGTCAGAAAGGTGAGGAGATGATGAAACCCCTTGTTAGACTGTGTTGTGTGTTTTTTAAAGGGCAACATGACTGTTACCTGTGTATTGTTTGTAAATGTATTATTCCTGTAAAATAATGTCCTTAAAGAAGTGGTGGCTCCCATGCAGTTAAAATTTCAGTGGGTTAACAAAACTGTTAATGACTCTATTAGACCATGAACATGAGGTAATGTCTTTGACATTCACCTGCTATGTTTGGCATTCCAAGGATTTTGATGTTGGTCAAACCTACAAAAAGAAGATAATTTTGACCAATGCCTCCTACAGTGTTAATTACTGCAGGCTGGTGGGGATCAGTGAGTGCCTCAAGGACTTCATCAGTGTTCAGTAAGTAAATTAACTGTGAACTCCCTGCTTGTTCTCCCTTTGTACCTGTGCAGGAGCTGGAACCCAATTCTGATAAACTCCACACAGCAGCTCCTCACTCCCCTCTCCCATGGGACAGGGGAGAGAACTGGGGGGAAAAAGTAAAAAGTAAAACTCGTGGGTTGAGTTAAACACAGTTTAATTGGACAGGAAAGGGAGGGGAAAAAGCTGAGGAAATAGAGGAAATCAGTCTGGGAGCACAGAGCACCGGAATTGCAATCTTGTGGTCTTTCCCATCAATCTATTCCTGTAATCCTGCTGACAGGTTATGTAATGAAGCACTGTCTCTGCTTGGGAGATTGCAAATTAATCTCAGTTTAACTACATTGATAATTTTATCTCACTGTTTATAAATAAACAAAAGGAAGTCTCACAGTTACAGCAGGGTTCTGTAGCCCTCCCTTAACCTGTCACTCATTCTGACTTTTGTGATAATTAGTCCAAGTGAGGGAGGGGGAAAAAATAAAAAATACCTGCCATTGTTACCAGGGCAGGACCTGGAGGTTTGATACAGAGCTTTAATTTGGAGTTTTATGTTCATTATCTCCATAGTTTTGATCCACCTGGCAAAATGTCTTCTGGAATGTCCTGTGAATTTGTGGTAACCTTCAAGCCAATGGTAAGTGCACAGTGAGAAGAATCCTACTGTTACCCACTGATTAAAAACATCATTAATTGAAGTTCCTAACTGTTAACAAGGAAACAAGCTGCATCCTAGAAAAGCTGCTGTTGTCCATGGACAACTGTGTGCATTGATAAGTTGAAATGTGGCATATTCTGAGGGTAGATTTGGGGAAAAATGCCTCCAAAAGAGAACAAGTTTCTAAATAGTTATAATCAAGTTATCCAGGCTGTTACCAAAGGCTGTTTTACACTGGAAATGTAGACTCAGTAAAAATACATTTTAACATGGTACTCAAAGAATGAATGAAAATGCTTTTCATCCCACTGCATAGGCTAAACCTTTGGAAATTACTTATGGGGTTTTTTTGTTGTTGTTTTCTAGATAAATGAAAGCCTGGCAGGAGAAGTCATGTTTGTGGCACAGACAGGTTCCTTTTCTGTCCCACTGCAATGCACAGTCAAGAGCTGCGTTGTGAGTGACTCTGGGAAGCATGTGGATAATATAATTATTATCAGAAAAGGCGGATGCTCGTTTAATTGACATTCCTGGCTATGTAGGACAGGAGTAATTAATGGTTTATCTTCTCACAGCTGGCTCTGGATAAAGAGCTCATTGACTTCGGCAGCCACATGGTGGGAGAGACGATTTCCCGGACAATCAGCCTGACAAACAGCGGAGCTCTGGGAACCACATTCAGAGTTCAGGCGTCAGCAGGTGACAGGAGCACACACAGAGCGACAGTAAAACCTGCCCCTGGAAGGATGGTGGGTTCAAAAACATTTCCTAAATGAGCAGAAACTGCTTTGTGGGGTGTGGTGGAGCTGCACGGGGTCACAGAGCAGCTCAGGCAGGAAGGGACTCTGAGAATCATCCGGCCCAACTGTGGTATATTTGAGTTGGTACAATTATAATCTGTTAGACCCAAATATCTGAAGATAAAATTAAGAACTATTATTTTGTGAGGAGGGGGGAAACCAACAATGCTAATTTTTTAAGCATTTTAGTAATTTATGGCATGGCTCCTATTTTCTCCACATTCGTGACAATTATGAAAAAATAGTTAAAAGAGGAGATTCTGACAAAGTAATTAAAAATCCCAACTCCTGGACTTCAGAAAAATGCTGACTGGTGCAAAACTAGCAGTAAAGTAAGGGGTGTGATAAGGAGAAGTCTAGTTTCAGCAGACTTAGTTTTGACATAGAACTGCCTGTGTTTCCACTGGAAAAATGTTAGTTCTGTCATTTGCAAAATAACTGACAGTGTATTGTATTGCTCCTGTTATGTTATTTACCTGCCTGGGGCAGCCAGCAAAAATCAAATCTGTTCATTGATAGAGCTCTAAAGTTCTAAGTTCTTGGAAAGTGCAGCACATTTCTCCATCTGTAACATGCAACAGTTGCAAGAAAGAACAACTCTGACTTGCAACAGCTTGTTAAATTGGAGCAGGTGCAACCTAAAGGAACAACCACAGGAGAAAATACGTGTTTTCCAATAGGTCCCTCGACATTCCAGTGGCTGTGACCCTGAAGAGGAGGAGAGCAGCAGTCCTGGGACAGCTGGGCTGGGAAAGCAGGTCCGGATTTGTGCTGAGCCCGGCGAGGAGGTGACTCCCTGTGCAGCCCAGGAGCCACAGGGACCCCAGAGCAGCAGTGCCACAGGTGAGGGGACTGGTTTGGGACACTGGCCCTGCAGCTGCCCAGGCCAGGCATTGTCCATCTGCAGTTTCCTGGAATGAACTCTGCAGTTCTGTTTGCAGAGTTACTCAGTAAATAAGTGGTTCATCATTCTGGTAGTAATGTTATATTTCTTTGTGTGTTGCCTCACAGATGACTAAAAATAAAGTCCTGACACCATTATATCAAAAGCAGCAGAGATCCTCACTTCTCATTAGTGATCAAGAATTCAGTCCCAGAACACAGAACCCAACCAGCCTCAGAAATTGCAAAATTGTTAACATCATCCTTGTCTCAGCAACTGAATCCCCACTTCTCAGAATAGCAATCCACATGACAGGTTTATTTTTACAGTCTGTAATTCTAGGAACAAGGAAGCAGAAAGATGAACCTCCTCAGACATTTTCCATCTCATTCCTAATGTTTACTATGTGCTTAATAAAATCCAATCTTGTAGAAGAAAGATGTTCTTAATTTCTTTATTATCTCTGTTCTTTAACATTTCTTCCCAATATTGAGCATTCCAATTTCAGGAAGCCAGAAGTTCCATGCAAAGGTTGTGAGTGGTTTTTCCAGGTCCTCCAGGCTGCATTGCTTTGTCCCACTAAAACTGCTCTTGAAGCCAGTTCACACTTCCATCTGAGTTTGCATTTCTGGATGTAACATCTCCGTCTTTTAACTCACTGAGACATTAACAGTTGTTCTGTAATGAAAGGTCCAGGTGCCTCAGGTGGAATTCCAGACTAGACTAAAGCTGGATGGCCAAGCAGACATTTCCTTCTAGACATTCCTATTTCCCCATCACTGCTGTACAATCCTGGATTTGCAATATTGACCCCAAGGAATTTACTTCTGCTCTGTTGGATATTTTTCTTGGTGAATTGATGCAAACATCCAGCATTTTGTTGTGTTTTGTGTTTGTTTTATTTTCCCCCCAGAACAACTTGATCAAGAAGTGTTGAGTGTGAGATCAGACCTGGACACAGACAACGCACGGGATTCAGTGGAACTTTCTCCTGAAGAAACACCAGTTGAAATTATGCTTGGAAAGGTAATGAATGTCCTGAGATCCAGACAAGATTTCACTTAGTCTAAGCCTCCATCAGATAAGTTGCTCTGGTGAGAAATGCTGAAGGTCATGGTCATTTCAAGCCCACTGGACCATCACAGTGAATTTTTACAGTGAAATCACAGGACACATTTCCCCTTGCTTTGGATCTGTAAAGACTTCCTTGAGCTGAAAGATCCTGTTTACTTCTACATTTCCCACAATTTAACTCTGTTTTTCTGCTGTGTGGTTCTGTGGTTAAACCAAGTGTGGTGACAGCACACAAATGGGGCAGGAGGAACATCTGGGAAAGGTCAGATCTGAGCCATATTACACAATCTTCTGATCCCCATGTTTTCTGTGCACAGTGTGTTCAGTTTAGTTACAAACTGGGTGTAGGAAGGTGTGTGTATAGTGTGAGCATGCACAGCCTCTTTGTTTCAATTTCTCCATGTTCATTAAAGCCATGTCCTTGTTGTTCAGGTCACTGAGGGGGAGGTTGGACCCTTCAGCTCGGTGAAAGTCCCGGTGCTGTTTGTCCCAGCTGTCCCTGGGGACGTGAGGGCAGAGTTTGTGATCGTGTTTGGCAACCCAGACTGCAAACCAGTGAGTGATTTTGTGAAAGACTTGCTTCAAAACGCTGTGTGAAAAGAGTTGAAAATCTTCTGATCTGTGCTTTTCCCAGGAATTATGTAATATGTGGTTTGATGGGAGGTAACTCTGTAAGTCCTACCCTTCTTTCTGATGCAGAATGCTCATGATACCTCCTCATTTCTTAAATTTCTGTGCAAATAATCCTGATATTCCCATTTTATCAGACATCATTTTGGAAAACACCTCATGTCCTGGAAACAAATGTGGAAGTGTTCTCCCCTATTCCCAATACATGTAGTTTATTTTCTTTCTGGTATATCAGAATTGGAATTATTTAGCAGGCAGTAGTGAAGCTGATGTGTGAAAGCTGGAAGAGATGACAACTTTAGTTACCACTTCATCATATTTTGATTCTAAGTTTCATTGGAAGCCAAATTCTGCTTGGAACAGTTCACAGAAGCTTGCCAAAAAATAAAGACAAACTTCCCAGCAGCTCAGTAGCCAGTCTTGGCTCTCCCCTCAGTCTGCAGAAGGAGCTGCAGATTCCTGCTGAGGCTCCCGTGGGCACCTTCTCCTGCAGGATCACACTGTGCAGGTCTGGGCTCTGTGGGCACTCAGGCAGCCCAGCCCTGGGCTCCCATCACTGCACTGCTTTGCTGGCTGGAGGAGCTGCAGTCCCAGGGGTGCTGGATCGTGGCCAGTTCACTCCAGCTAAATGCACTTCAAACATTTCAGTGTCAGGGGCAGATGCTCTTCCTTCATGTTCTTTGTCAAAGAGTCCAAACCAAAATATAATTCCTTTTTTTCCACTGGACACCCTCCCATCTCAGGTTTCCTTTACAGATGATTTCTGTAGATGTGCCTCATTAAAGAACCTGTTGCAATATGAATAACAGGGTATTTTGCTCAGCTGTGGTTTGTAGCTGTGTGTAGGTCAGTGAGGATCTGGGGCTCCCAGAACTAACCCCACTGTGGTCTGTGCCCTGCCAGCTGTGCTTCAGTGCCGTGGGGGTGTCCCTGGACGTGCCCCTCTGGGTGCCCAACCCCGATGTGGACCTCAAGATCTGCCTGTACGACCGACTGTACCAGGACTGTGTGACCCTGCGGAGCAGGTGAGTGCCTGGGCATGGCCTTGGCATTCCAGGGGCACAGCCCTCAGAGTCCCACACTGCTGGAGATTGCACTTTGCTGTCCTGCTATCCCAGATTCCCGAGACCAGCCGTAGCTATGGAGTCAATACACACCTTCCCACCCCTATAGGATTCCCTGTGTTGTTCCTGTTCTGTGGTGTAGCTGTGAAGTCCCCAGGGAATAGCAACCCCACAGTCCCATCATGTGGAATTTGCTCCCTAAACATTAGGGAGATAAATGTGTCTAAAACTAAGTGCACTTTGGGTATAGTTGAGTCAGTCAGGAAATTTTATAAAGTACTATTTTGTTGTTTCTCAGCTATTTTACCCTTAATTAAAGTCCCTGAGAGCCTTAGGAGACTGAGAGTCTTTCCAGGCTTGGGATACGATGTTGGATAAATCATGTCAGTCCTTTTGCATTTACTCTAAAATGGGAAGGGTTCAGCTTTTCCTGACCCCTACAGGCCTTCAGCAGTGCCCTGGACTGACAGAACCCATGATTAGACAGTGACCAAATACTGCCTTACAGGGGGAAAATATCTGGGTGTCTCTGAGCCCAAGCCAGTCATGTCTGAGGGCTGGTTCTGTTTGCACTGTGATACAAAGAGAATGTTCCAGCTCCTTGGCTTCCAGAGATTATTAGAGTGGTTACATGAACATTTCTTTGTCTTCAGGTGCTGGGTGTCTTCCCCCAGCCCAGCACAGTCACTGTGGAATTCTTATTTTAACAATTTGCATTTCTTAGAGTCTATTTCAATAGGCTTGGGGTGGGTTTGTGGGAGGGTGGGGGAGAGATTGGTTCTGTGGAAGGCATTCATGCTAAACCTCTTACCAGAATTACAGACTGCAGAGATTCTTCACAGTTGGAAAGAAATGAGTAAAGCTGTTATCTCAGAAATTCAGCTTACAGATATGACAAGCACAGGTTGTTATATAAGTGATTTTACTTGGTCTAGATAACCCAGGGATAAAACTTATAAGTGTAGAAGCAGAATAACTCTCCTAATAAAACTGAAGATTTCAAGGGGATCCCAAAGATAGAAGCTGTCAAATTGCTTAGGGCAAAACTTAACTGAGGCAAAAATCCTGCTGATCCTGTGCCAAGTTTCACTAAATGAAGAGCATTTAATATGTAGTATCCTGTCCTGGGCACCTTGGCAAGTCAAGGCTTTGATTTATCACCCAGTTCTCCCTCATTAGGAAAGACTGTCTGTTGTACAGTCACACAAACAGCATGTCTATAACATTGTCTGTCGTACAGTCAGCTGGGATGAAATTCCATGCACTTCATGTGCAGGAGTGTCGTGTATCAACTTTTTATCCTGCAAAAGTGGGCAGATTTCATCATTCTGTTGGGCCTGAGGAGTTCCTCCCTCTCGTAGCTGTTGACACTTTGCTGTGGCACCAGGAGGAGGTTCCTGCCTGGATCTCACTGTCTGTGACGTTGTCATCCATGGCAGAAGTGGAAGATGAAGTTTCCAAGGGACTCAGATACCTCTGGCACTGGAGTGCCCCAGCAAGCTCTGGTGGATTGCAAATTATTTGTTAATACTGGGTTTTTTCTGGGTTTTTAGGGCTTTTTTCTCTGGTCATATAGACCCCAGTAATCAAGCAGCACAAAGGGTGAAAGTGTCCTGTTCAATAGAAATCACTTTGAAAAGTAATTTCTTCGGCAGGTTATAATCTGCAGTGATTTAATGAAGTAGTATATAATTCTCTTAGATTGTCAACAGTCAGAAATCATTGCAGGCTCCCAGTCCCACATGCTGGAGCTGTTGATTTAGAGGAGACCATCTGGCCTGACAGCTTGGAAAGCAGTCCAGGGAAGGAGAATGACAGGCTGGAATATTTGTAAATTGCTCGGCAATTTTGCACTTAGGCATCAAATTCCAAACAGGGGCTGGGCCGTGGCTGTCGCTGGGCTGGGATAGAGCCACGATTCAGGAAACAGGGAGAGGTTTCCTGCTTCCAGTGTGCCACTGCTGGGGCAAATTGATCCCCAGGTTTAGCAGAGGAGCTGGCAGGACCAGCTCAGCCATGCTGTGACTTCCAGCCCTGCAGGATCTCTGCTGTTAAAGGAGAGGTTACAAGAGATCCGTGAATTCACATCTGTTTAAAGGAGTCACCAGGGTTCCAGTCATCCTATTGATCCAGATAGAGCCAGTGTGTGTTAGGAGCAAATAATTAGCTGATATTTCACAGTAACTTGGCTTTGACTCCCCCCTGACCTGAGTTACCACTGTGCTGAGCTGTGATGGTTCAGTTTGGATCAGCTGTGTGTGCTGTTTGCAGCTGGCTTTGTTACAGTACTTCCCAAATCTTGTTTTCCCTACTTAAAAGAGAAACACGACTATGTGAACTTACTGTAGCAGTTTTCCATGCCCTTCATTTTCAAAGGGAGCTTAGGATTGTTCTGATCATGGTGTGGAGGTGCAGGGGGTGTTGCTGAGGTGGCCCCAGAGCCACCCAGGCACATCTGATCTGTTTGCAGAGCAAGCACCACGCTGCGTTTCAAGTTTGAAGTGTGCAAAGAACTGAGCAAGCACCTGGAGCTGCTCCCAAGGACAGGCTACATCCAGGCTCAGTCAGCCTTCAGTGCACAGCTCAAGTTCCTGCCCAGGTAACCAACACCAACCCCAACAGGAACCTTCCCGGGTTTCAGACGGTGCCAGTGGCAAAGCTGAGCAGAGTTGCTGTCCCTTCCCCCTGAGCAGGCTGGACTCCCACTGCTGGGTCACTGCAGGCCTGGGCTCCCCCCTCTCTGCCCCCAAAAGCTGCCAGATGCTCCGGGAGGAAATGAGCTTGGCTCCCCAAACTGTGAGGCAATGCCTCCCCTGGGGGGCAGCAGTGGGAGAAGCGGAGCAGTCGCATTCCTGGTGGGCTGCTCCTGTTTCTGTGGGAAGTTATTCTGAGCCAGGAGGGAGCTTATTGTGGCAGGTGGCTGCTTCATGGATCACTGGTTAAATAATTTCTGGACAGCAACTCCTGTGCTTGCTAATTAAGGTAAGAATGGTTGGGCTTCCTGTCCATCTCTCTCCTCCCCATGCACATTTTACTCCAAGAGATGAAGGTATTGATCTTGAATTTCATGTGACGTTTTATGTAAGATCTCCTAATGCTAAAAGCTTTATCCCAGCAAGTTTCTCTTCTCCATTTCATGGCACATCTACATATACAGACATAACTCAGTGATGGGAAACAAGGAATTCCAGTTTTTAAAAATTTAAAGACAAGAGCTTTTGTTAACCACTTTTAATTTTATGTACCTCATCATTGCCATCCTAAAGAATTTAGTGGGACATTTCTTTTCACATAGAAATGTAAATGAAAAATGGAATTAATTCTGGTGTACAGCCAAATACTTCAGCAGCTTTGGCAGTGATTGCTGCTGCAAACCTGCTGCTGCTTTGATGTAGGTTTTCCAGTCCCATTGATGTATTTTGGATTCTCAGTGATGTGCTCAGCATTTCTGGGTTCTGCATTGAGAGTCTAATCACTGATTTCAAAATTTTCACCAGGTTAGTACTCAAAGAACTAAAAGTATTTACAGTTCTCCCAACATCTCAAATCCCATCAGATTACAACAACTGTAACATGATGACATATTTGAGTTCCTCAACTTCATCTGCTCTAAGCACCGTTACCCTCTCGGAGTGGATAGAACCAGAGCTTGGATTTAGAACCTTAATCTTCCTTTAAAAAACAGGGAAGCTTCAGAAAGGAGATTTGATGAGATTAAGGCATTTCTGACACACAAAATAAGTATCTGGCTGTTTGAGGGGACAGATCAGTTAAAGACCTAATGCAGGGAGGAAGTGCGTGCGTGGGGAGCACGATGAGCTGGGGAAGGACTGAGCCAGTGACACATTTCCGTGAGGCCTCCTCAGTGATTTGGCATTATGAGCTCTATTAATAGAACAGCTGCATTAAAAGTGACACCAAAGTAGAGAGAAACCCCCACTCAGCAGTGCCAGCAGCACACAGCTGGCTGGAGGCTTGGGAAGTTCTCCCCAGTGTTCTGTGCACAGGGACCTGCTCAGGCAGGTGTTCCAATACTCACCTCTCTGGGGGTTTGAAGCCAGCATTTTCTGTTTGGGCAAGTTCCATGCCATTTCAGAGAACTGTCTGAAGGATTCCAGGCCCTTTTCCCCAGGGCACAGCAGCTAATTGAGAGTCCCCTCCTGTGTCTGTACAGTCACAATTATTTTCCCCCCTCTGGATTATTTTGAAATAGATTCATTTCTCCTGCTCTTCCAATGCCCCGTGACAAAGTGAAGCTGGTGCTGTGTTCCTCCCTTGTATTTAACCCCAGTTCCCATCTGTAAAGAAGTTACCAATACCTTTGAACATCACCCTTATTGCAAAATAACAGCAGCGAGATTTGGGATCACCATGGTGATGAGTGGGTGTTATTTTTATTCATTACCTATTCTTTAACAATACATCAAAGAATTGCATGTAATTCCATGAGTAGTAGTAGAACATGAGCACTGTGGAGACCCAAGAACAGGAAACAATTCACTCTGGTGCTGTGAGTCGCTATAAATAGAGCAGCAGAGCTAAAAATGCCCCAGGTTTGTATTGTCTTGGCTTGGAGCTCTGAAATGGAGCTTGTGAGAGCAAGATGCTTCACCTACAGAAAACCTGCATGTTCCTTACAAAACTCCTGCTCTGGTCTGTAACCAGGCCCTGCTGGGCTCCAAATGAGCTCCCTTTATTTCTCTGGGCTGTACAAGTGGCTGTTCCTCAGCCAGGCTGGTCACTGGCAGCAGTGTCCACAGGAAACCCTGTCTGCTTGGGCTGGGCACCCCCTGAGCCTGCAGCAAAGATGCAGAGGCTTTATATTCTGATTAGAGAGTAAGCTTTTAATTTTTCAGAATTTTAAATGACTGGATGGCTTTTTTAAAAAAAAGGATAAATGGATGCTGACCTCAGTGACCTCCCTTAAAATCCTGTATGTCCAAAATCCTGTCTTTAAAATCAAAAACCCCCAGTGGTACTGTACAAGGTCAATCCATCTGATGTCCCTGGCAGCCGCCTTTCAGCCCCTGCGCTCCTGCTCAGAGTGGGTGCCAGTCTGTAGGAAATCTGAGACAAGTCCAGAACATTCCTGACCTGACTGCATCCTCATTGTCTTGGTCAGAAGGTGGGACTTCAGAGCTCACTAATTTTTGATTGGAATTTTCTTCTACCATTCTTCTTTCATTTTCCTTAATGCTTGCACATATCTTCCATGCAAGATTTTAATTAGACTTCCCTACACAGGAGGATTTGAGTAGGATTAAATTAAGATTAAGCTAAGATTAAAAATTGTGAATAATAAAACTTTTAGACCTTAGGTAACAGGTTTGGGTTTGTTTTTCTTTCTGTTGAGAAATAATCCATCAAAAGTTTCTTATTCCCCTTAGTGAGAAAATAACCACAATATTTTAATGACACTGACTGTACTTTTGGGTTTTCAGGCAGTCTCTTCCTGAAGATGCAGGGAACTATTTCAATGCAGAGACAAGAATCCTGGAGGTCCCAGTGACAATAGTGATCGTGGACAAGGTGCTGTTTGTGATGCTGCTTGTCAGATTGGTAGTGAATGTCAATTATTCTAGTGAAGGGTCTCTTAACCCTACCTAACCTTACATTGGTTCTTTACTACTTGAAGTTTGATAACAGTGAAAGATGCTCAAAGTGCTGACAGAGATTTGATAGTGGCTTCTTGTCACGTGGTTGCAGCACAGAAAGTCAAGAACTTTTGCAGTTATCCTTTTGAATGACATTTCACTTAAATCCTGTCCTTACACCCTACGGGTGGAGGTTTTCATCTTGTGCTCTTGCATTTGTTTCAGGCTAGAACAGTCAATTTTACTGTCCATGCCATTGTCTCTACTTCTGATCTGGAAATCAGTCCAGCAGAGATCAACTTTGGGCACTGCACCATCTATGAAGCTGTGCAGGCCAATGTCACAGTGACAAACAAATGCATCTTGCCACAGGAGTTTGGATTTGTGGGGCTGCCAGAGGTATGTGCTTATCCCACACACTCCTCCTCTGCTGTCAGAAGAGATTTCAGGATCCTGGGAACGTGTGTCAATGGGAGAGTAAATAAATCAGGACTGGTGGGTGCGAACGCCGGGGAAGCCCCTGGGCTGGTTCTGGGCTGGTTTGGGTGAATCTCACTGTGTTACACCCCTGCCTTTCCCAGGCAGTGTGAACACTGGGAGGAGGTTTGACTGTTCCTTTACTAGAACACCTGGTTTTTCACACCAAGAAGGCTCCTAACAGAGCACCTGGTGCTCATGGGGCACGTGTAGAACAGGCCTGGGGATGTGGCTGTGCCCTTGAGGCTGAGGAATGTGCCCAACTGGCACCCAAATGCCCAAAGGCTTTGTCTTTAAAGCAGGATAGCTTTTAAGCTGTGCCCAGACCACCCCTTGGGAACAATCCTGAGCCACTCCTGGGCACTTTCTGACTGACTGTAAGTGGATGTGGAAGCCAAATTAATCACAGGAGCTGCTGGGTTCATGTGGGCTGGGTCTGCTGAAGTATTTTTTGCAGAAAGTTGGCTGTTCAAGCTCCATAATAGCAGGATGATCACAGTGTGAAATGGTTTGGCACATTGGCATCAGAGTTAGAGGAACCTGACATTTAATTAGGCATTCTCCTGTTCTCTGCTGGTTTAGGGATTAAAATCAAGGAGGGAGCTGAAAGAAATTGTTAACTTCAGCTCTGTGAAAGCTTTGCTTCACAGTGTGTGTTTCCTGGTGAGCTTAAAGTGTGATGGGGAGACATTCTTGAATCATCATCAACTCAAACACAAACCACTGTACAAGTGTGGGAATTAAACTGGCCCTGTCACTGGGGAATCTGCTCCTCAAACAGGGATCAGCTCTCACAGACAGGAGGAACTGCTGAGATTTTTATCAGATTTCATTCAGTTGTCTATGAAGAGTAAATAAACACTAGAGAAGGGTGATTACCATAGATGGGAAGAAGCTGGGGAAGGGATTCTCCTGAAGTCTGAGTTAATGGATTTAATCCCTTTTGAGTTACTGAGATGAGAAATCTGCATTTCAATCAGACTCATCAGGAACTCAGATCAAAGCTTCTCTCTGGAAGGTTTCTCTTTTCTTGGCACTTCCACATATAGTAACAAAATTTTCTTAATCTTACCAGTAGTGTCTCATTTTAATTTATTAATAAACTGATAATTTAACTAATAACTTCTTATTCTGCCATTTTGAAGTTTGTTGAAGTTCAACCCAACGATGGATTTGGAGTTATTCTTCCCCTGGAAAGCCTGACATTGGACATAATCTTTAAAGCTACCAAGGCAAAAGAGTACAGCTTTGACCTCACCTGCACAACAGAGATTAACAGGTATGTGAAGAGACTGAATACAGGTGATGTGGAAATCTAAATCACAATGGATTTCTACTGTTAAGCTGCTCCAGAAATTAGAGCCCTGCCTGCTTTGAGGAGGAAAGTCTGGGATAAGCAGTGGGAATTCTCCAGTTGCTCGGTGCCTGTTGGTTTCCTCCTTGGCTGACACATTTGTCTTTACTGAGGTGGCTTTCCCTACCCCTCCTCAAGTTTATCCTTGTCCAATTTCCAAGCTCCCAGGTCAGCCCAACCTGCAGAACCACTGAAGGAATTCTGTTTTGTACAAATGCTTCGTGCATTAAGCTCATGCTGCTGCAATAATGATGGCATAAACTTTGATTTGACTGGATGTGTTTCCAGAAGTTCACAGAGGAAGAATTCAAGCAGAGACTCTGGCCAATTGTGCATTAAAAATAGATAGTATTATTGTTCATCTTTAGGCAAAATTCCCATTGCAAGCTTGAAATTCTGCTTAAATAGGGACTACAGGATTAGCTCCCTATTTTCCGGGCTGATTAAGACACTATTTTATGCTGAGACAATTTATCATGTGTTTATTTTTAGACAATTCAAGCTGTCATGCAAAGCAGTTGGAGTCCACCCACCTCTTGAATTGTCTCATTCCTTGGTTCAGTTTGCTGCAACAGCTCTGAACTCTGTGTCTGAAGCCACCCTGGACGTGCTGAATCCCCACGTGAGTGGGAACAGCCTCATCCACGCTGTCCCTCGGATTGGCACTGGGGAACCTGCCCCAGTTGGACCCACTTCCTTTGAATTCCATGTGCCAGAGGATTGTCCCGTGACAATTACACCTTCTGTGGGAACTGTGCTGCCTGGGCAGGTAAATTCACTTTAAATGTCAAGTGTTCTGCCAAATCTTTGATCATCACATCTCCACAAGGGCTCTCACTCGTAAATGAAGCTCAAAACGTGAATTATTATTAGAATAGCTGGAATATTTTGTGTTGTTTGAAATAATGTTTTTAATCAGACTTGAGGGTGAACCACCAAATCTGGCTAATGCCTTATGGGAGTGTTCACATTTCCCCAGTCTTGTCACTGGGATTTATTTGAAGAATGTTTAAATATCAGAAGTACTGGTCGTGTAAACTCAGCCCACTGTGACATCCTGGACTCCCAGAAAAGCTGTGAGTGACCTGATCCCGAGGATCCTCTGATTCACCCGGGGGGGAAGAGTGTATTTTGTGTGTGACTGTTGTGCTGTGTGCTCCGTGGGGCTCTGTGGTGAGGGCTGGGCTGTGCCCCCACCCCTGCTGTGCTCTCCCATTCCCAGAAAAGCTCCATCCGAGTGTCCTTCAGCCCCGCGCTGCCGGAGCAGCTCGTCAGGGAGGAGGCAGCTCGGAGGCTGAGCAGAGCAGCTGTGCCAGAGGCAGGAATTCAAGTAAGGAATGCTAAGAACAGCACATGCTGCTGGTCTGGCACTTCCAGAGATTTGTTTCTCTGGGTGGTATTTTTATCATAAAATTATTTGCATATTAATGAGGCCCAGGCTCGTGGTCCAGGCAGGACCTGCCTGCAGAGGACGAGGGTGGGACTGTGCTGTGGCACTGAACGTGCAGCCAGGTCACTGAGCAGCAATTTCATTTCCTGCTAACCATTTCCAAAGCATTCCTAGAGGATTTTATGGCAAATGCCAACTGCAATGCTCTTAAAAAAAAAAAAAAAGGCTTCTACACTGCTTGCAGATTTACAGCATCCTGGGGCTTTATGTGCAACCCTTGGGTCAGTTCATTTGTGACCCCCTGTGGTTGTCTTTAGTTATGAGATAAACAGGTAAAATTCCCATAAGATACAGAACTCCTCTCTTAAGAGTGGGTAAAATATGTCCCTTTTGACTTAATTTTACATTATTGGAAATGTCTGTAAATCTACTATGTCTGTGGGCTGTCACCATAGTCCTGCTGTCCCTTGTTCTGTGCCCTCTGTCACCTCCCTGGCTCTGTGGCCTTGGGCTGTGTCTTTGTTAACTCCTGTCTTGGGCAGATTCCCAGTGATGACCCTCAGGGTCTGATGGACAAAGAGAAGAAAAATGAAGAGAGAGAGGGAAAGAAACTGAGCATTTCCATCCCCAAACAGCCTGGGAATAATGGAGGCAGGAAAAGCCTGACTGGAGAGCCAAAACCTGAAGAGTTAAAGCCTGAGTAAGTCAGCAAAAGCATCTTGTACTACACAGACAACATTCTCTTTATAAGTAGTTTAATAAATCTACTAAAGCTGTAGGTAGACAAGAAAGCAAACTGGAGAGGGAGCAGCTTTAGCTGTGTTGCAGAGGCTGTTTCCAAAATTAGTGCTGCTTGAGAGCCACACAGCTGTACCCTCTCATGTGAGGCAAAGAATCCCTTTATGCATCAGAAGGATTGAAGACTTCAAAGAATCTGTCAGGGAGCAGGAGCTGGGGCTGAGCGTGGATTGGGCTGAGCCTACCAGGGTTTATTTAAAGGGCAAGTGCAGAGCTGGACTGAGTGACCCACAGAAACTGCCACCACTACACCCTCTGTGAACAGACCTCACAGAACCATGTGATGGCCCAAATGCACGGCCTGGAGCACTGCTGGGTTTAGTGGAGGGTTTGCAGAGCCTGTGCCATCAGTCACAGTCATCTCCATCAGAGAAATGCTGCTGGGAAATGTGCTCTGGGACAGTCACTGTCCAGGGTGTGCACCTCAGTGAGCACTGGCAGCATGTGCTGCCTGCAAATTTGGGTTCTTAGATGCAAAATCTGATACTTGAAGTCCCTGGTTCAGCAAATAATCCAACTTGTCAGAGCCACATTTCTGCCTAATTTGAGGAATTTGGAAGTAAATACATACTGAAGCACCAGGGATTTGGCTGTACTGGATATGTTGATATTTTTTGACTAAAATCCCATGTTGATTGCAATCCAATAATTATAGTTTTTAAATACTTTCAGTAGAGGTCATAAAACAAAATTCCTATTTTAAAGTATTGCTCACATATTGGACTAGAGGGATGTGATCCTGTGTGTTTCCATGTCATTGAGGTGACATAGAAGGACTGGAAGACACTGGAATACTTGATGTATTCAAGCAAAGGAAACTGTATTGAGGATTTTGCAACCTTTAGTATAACATCTGCTATCTGGGTTTGTAGTTTTTATTCTCTTTTGGCAACAAAAGCCAACACTTTGTAGGGTGGGTCCATTACTGACAGTCATTTGGTTTCACTGTTACCTCCAATTTTGAATGTGTGACTAAGAAACAATAATCACAAACAGCTCAGTAGATATTTGATGTTTTTCTTGCTCTCTCACTCACTGAGATGATTCTTATTCCTGGATTCTCTAGTTCTGATGCTTACAGGGCAGCCCAGGCCTCCCTGATGAGGAGTTTCAGTGGGAGTTTTAAGAAATACATCATTCCCTGCTTTGTTGCAAGTGGACAGGCTGCTGGAGAGAAGGGCTCTGGACACCTGAGCTGCAGGTATTGCCACTGATAGTCCAGAAGTGCTGGGGGGAAATGGTGGTGATTTATTCCCTTGGGGGAGAAGTTTGTTTTCTGATCTTGATGACTTCATAGCTCAGTGGTAGAAGCTCGTGCTCACAGCCCACCAGTTGGATAAGAATCAAAGACACGAATATCAAAGCAGCTCAAAGAATAATTGTGTGAGAACTTGAAGCCAGATAGTTCATGGCTCTGCTTGGGCACAGAGTGAGCACCAGGAGTCACGTGTGGTGCTGTCACAGCCCTGCAGTCACAGCCTGGGAGATGAGCTGATCTCTGGCTGTAGTTCTTATTTCTCAGTGATCCAAGAGTTCTGCCCTTCTACTCCCTGGCTCCCTTTCCTCTCTCTCCAGCCCTTACAACACGTTGTACCTGGAGCTGCACTGTCCAGCTGTGGCCCCTCCTGTTCTGGTCACTTCGGACAGCGGGGACAACACGGTCGGTTTTGGAGACGTTGCCATAGGTATGGAGGCTGAATCCCAGTGCTGAGTGGGTTCTGTCTGACAGGAGGGTCCTCTGAGCATAGTTTTGGGTTTTCAAAAGTCAGGATAGAAATTAGCCCTTAGTGGACACTTGGGTGGAAAACGAGGAGCCTGTCTGGGCAGCTGAGGCCCAGGAAACAGCAACCTTGGTCCCAGGCAGGGAACGGGAAGCTCAACAACTTTGAAGGCATTTTGGTGAGCTTTGCCTGGTGCCTCAGCCAAGGACAGGGAACGAGTGCCTGGCCCGGGGAGGAGCAGGAGTGAGGAGGAGGAATGGGAGGGCAGGACTGAGCATCATCACTTCTGGAGCTGTTTTCATTCCTGACAGGCCACAGGACCATGAAGCGAATCACCCTGCAGAACATCTCCCCGGGGAGGGTGGGGGTATCCTTGTGTGGGACATGGAGCCCCCCTGCCATCCAGCCTCTGCCTCTTCCTCTGCAGGGGACCTGTTGGACACTGAAGCATCAGCTTCATCTTCTCTGAGTTACTGACCTCTCAGAAGCTCAGAGATGGTTAGTTCAGACTGAAGACACATAGACAATGTGTAGAGTCTGTTCTTACGTATTTTTGCTCAATCTTTATGATTGTTTTTCCTTGAGTTGCACCCTTTTAGCTGGGATTCTCAGCTCTGAATCCCAATGGCCCCTTCCTGTTGGTGAGAGCAGTTAGAATGCTTGAGCCAGGTGAAAGTAAAGCCCTGGTCATCTCCTTTTGTCCAGAGGAGGATAAATGGGTGAGTAGGAAATACAACAGCAATGGGGGGAAGGAGGAGAGAGATATGAGGGGTGTGTAACTCACGTGTTACCAACCAGGATGAGACTCTAAATAATGAGAAAACCTTTGCTGCCCCTCCCAACATTTGGGTTTAGTGTCTGTGCACTCACCCCAGGAGTTCTGTAATGGCCCATTTGTGGGAGGGGGTCTGTTGGAGGGGTGGGGGGTTTCCTTCAGCAGATGGAATAACCCAGACATTCCTCCTGACAGTTCTGTGAGACCCTGGACATCAGAGTGGCCAATTCCACCCTCAGCCTGAGCCTGTCTGGGCACGGGGTGGTGCCAGGCACTGTCTGCTCCGTGGAGGGAGTGCTGGACATGGGATATGTCATGGCTGGGGAACAGGTGACTTCCACAGTCCAGGTGAGTCCCTCTGTGCCAAACTGGGAAGCACGTCAGGAATAGGGAGGAAGTGGACATGAATTGTCTCCTCTCAGATTTTGTCCAAGTCTGGCAATGACCAAAGGCATTGATGGAAGACACTTCAGAGGAGCCTGGTCCTGCTGGGGGTGGGGTTGGTGTGACACGTTTTGGGCAGCACTGATGTGTGTCCTCAGTGGCATTGGGGGCCACAGAGCTGCAGCAATGCAGCAACATCAGTTCAGCCAGTTTGCCAGCTATGGACCCTGCAGGCCTGAGAATCCATTTCCTTGATGCCAATGCTGCTGTGTGAATGGATGTCCCCAGGTCCAGAACACTTCCAGCCTGGCCCTGCCCTACTGCACCCAGCTGGACTCGCTGTCACCCACCCGGGACAGGGACCGGCAGAACATCCCGGCCTTCCTCAGCTCCTCTGGGCAGAGAACAGAGTTTGTTGGTAACTTGGGTCTTTCTTTCCACTTTTCCCTTTGCTGAAGACTCAGGCAGTGTAAAGCAGCACTGCTCTGTCCTGTGATGCCCCTGTCAGACCTGGGGCATCACAGCATTGAAATTAAAGACCTCGTTTTGCTCCCTGGTAGGAGCTGTACTGATTCATTCAATATGGGCAGCTGTAAATTTATGCAGCCTCAGCAAATACCCACAAGGAAGGAGATATTCGTGTTTAAATAAACCCACACAGTAATTGCCTATTACAGAATATACTTAGGGATGTCCATCTCTGTGAAAACACATCAGAATATAGGAAGGATTTGGTGATGCTGCTTCAGTTCCTCTGGAGGTGAATTTATCAAACTGATGGATGGAGTTATCTGGTGTTTCTAACACCCTGTTTTGCTGCAAAACCATGTATCAGCTCTTATGTATTTGCTGTTCCAACAAAAATTAAATGGGTTTAAAATTTATGAAGAAGTAAGATGGAGCTGTCCTCCTTTCTTATCTGTACCCTCATTTTTGTTTACCAGGAACACAGAACTACAGTGGCTTAAGTGTGTTCAGTGTCTTTCCAACAGAGGGGGAAATTGAGGCTGGGAAGAGCCAGGAGTTTGTTGTTACCTTCAGTCCTGACCATGAGAGTCTGTACTACTCTGACTGCCTCCGGGTCCTGCTCTTTGGCAAGGTGAGACCTCCTGGGCTATGGGAGCAAAGTCTGAATGTTCCTGACCTGGTGTAGGGAGGGGAGGGCAGGTCTGGGGCCCGCTGACCCTTCTCAGGTTTGGTTATTCAGTCACTCATTGACAACAACAGCAACTTGGGGTTTGGCCCCATCCCCTCCCCACTGCAGAGGGGGATGAGCACCGGGCACAGCTCTGGGCACAGCTCTGAGCAGGGACAGTCCATGGCAGGGGCAGGCAGGGCTGGCAGGTGCAGGGAGCCCCAGGGAGCAGCCGGAGCAGCAGCCAGGGCTGAGATTCCATCCACGGAGCAGCCCGGGCTGCACCTCCGGAGGGGCAGGTGGAGGCACCGCGGGCACCCGAGCCCTGCCAGGACACGGGGGCCAACAGCGAGGGCAGAGTGACCACTAATGCCCGGCAACAGCACTGCAGACAGGGCAGGGCTGGCAGGGACTGCTCCTCTCTGCGGGCTTTGTGTCTCCAGAGACCTTGGGGATTTGTCACAGAGAAGTTTTGCCCATTTTGGTGGTGTTTGTATAAAGAGTTTGTGCAGCCCCTCCTGGGGCACAGTGCCCAGAGTGGAGGGTCGGGGTGGGCAGGGCAGGGCTCCTGCACTGGGGATCCTCTCGGCCTGGATCATTCCATAGGAGGGGTGCCATGATTTCCATGCCCCTGTGCTGCTGTGGCATGGAGCTGTCACTCCACTGAGCTGGCACCTGCATCCCAAGCTCTGTGTCCCCCCAGCAAACAGCCCACGAGATCCCCCTGCGGGGAGCGGCGCGGGAACACCCCATGTTTGTGGAGGGGGGGGTTCCCCTGGACGTGCCCGTGGAGTCCTTGGCTGTCACATCATCTGTGGCATCACAGGAAGCACTGGGAGCAGGTAAAGTGCCACCACTGACACCTTGTCACAGAGCAGGGAGTGATGAGACGTGGGAATGCTCCTCTTCCCTTAAGAAAAAGGCAATTAGAAGACAGTTTCCCCAGAATCAGAACAAATGAGCATTTTGGTGCAGCCTGTGTTTGTAACACACACAAAAATGCAGGAAACTTTCTCTTAAGGAAAGTTCTCTCAATTTTAATGCAGTTGTATCTTAATGATCATCCACCTCTGCAACTTACTTGCAAAAAAGGATTATAATGTAGCAGTGCTACAAAGTTATTAAGATGTGTTTGCTCTCTGCTGTTCTCTGATGTGTATTAAGTGTCTAGAAAATTATTTCATGTATAACCAGATATCCTGGACTCTCCCATTCATCCTGTTACAAAACAGACACACTTTCAGGGGTTTGAAGTGATCCTTCCTTAACTTCTGTGGACAGATCTGTGTTCAGGGACAGGGTGTGAGCAACCCCCAACTCCTGAGGTAAAAATTAGTCAAAGCACATGCACACTTATGGAATATGGTACACAGAGGTGTGTGCCATGGGCTGGAAAACCAGCGTGGAACTTGATAAACAAGCAACAACTGCAGCTTGCAATTGCAAATTATGCAAAACTTCCTTTTCCTGAACTGCCTGGCTCTGTCAGAAGGATCTCCCTGTCAGTGCCAGCTCAGGAGTTTGCCACAACACCACTTGTTTTAAACCCATCCTGGTGCAATTTCTGCTCGTTCTGAGCTGAAATGGCTCAGGTTTGACTGTCTCTCTTTGTTTAGAGCCACAGGAGCCAGTGAGGTCCCTTCTCCTGCTGCTGGAATACGTGGATGGAGGGGGCCCTGCAGAGCCAGCCAGGGCAGAGCTGAGGGTGGGGGCTGTGGACACACCTCTGCTGGCAGCCAAGAAGGTGAGGGAGAGGAAACCTGCAGGTTTATGCTGTGGGCAATACTGGCAGTGTACAGGTGGCTGCTGCTGCCTTCTGTCCAAAACTCACTCTGTAAATGACAAAACACAGCTTTCGGGGTTTGTGATCAACTTGGCACCATGAAAGCATCCGTGTTTGAAAAGATTCTTTTTCGGGGGCAGATATAGGAGGAATAAGTCAGCAACATAATTAATGCAGCACTTTGCTTCCCTAATAATGAAAGACAGAATTTGAGCCCAGAATTAGATTTTGTGACAGTATTTTGTGACAGCCACGAACGAGGTGGATCCTCGGGGTTTCGAGGGGCAGGAGCAGTTCGGCAAAGGGCAGTGCAGGATGTGCTGTGTGTTCCCAGGCCGTGGAGTTCAGCCTGGACTCACTCCCGGAGCTGGAGCGGGCGGGGATCGCTGTGGAGGAGCCCCGGGGAGCGCTGGAGCGCGGGCAGCAGCGGAGCGTCCGCGTGTCATGGGCGCCACCTGCAGAGCTCAGGGTGAGTGACAGCCACGGGGACACGGGGGACACGGGGACATCCTGGGGGACACACACAGGGACATCCTGGGGGGGACACACAGGGACATCCTGGGGGGACACACAGAGACATCCTGGGGGACACACACAGGGATATCCTGGGACACACACACAGGGATATCCTGGGGGACACACAGGGACATCCTGGAGGGGACACACAGGGATATCCTGGAGGACACACAGAGGGACATCCTGGGGGACACACACAGGGACACCCTGGGGGACACACAGGGATATCCTGGGGGACACACACAGGGATATCCTGGGGGACACAGGGACATCCTGGGGGACACACAGGGACACCCTGGAGAGGACACACAGGGACACCCTGGAGGGGACACACAGGGATATCCTGGGGGGACACACAGGGACACCCTGGGGGGGACACAGGGACATCATCCTGGAGGGGACACACAGGGATATCCTGGGGGACACACAGTGACACCCTGGGGGGACACAGGGCCACCCTTTGGGGGATAACTCCTTCCAGGCCACTGTCACAGAGCACCGAGAGCCAAAGTGCTGCTGCTGTTTTGGGACAGCTCTGAGTCCCTGAGTGACCCCGAGAGGGATCTGCTGCATCCCACTGGCACAGCTGGGTTTCCATGGGTCACTCTGCAACACTGCTCACATTTCTCTGGGCTGCCTTTCCTTTGGCACATTCCTGGAAGTCAGTGGGGCCTTTTGATTTCCCACTTTAGCAACCCAAATTCCCTGGCTATTCCTGCCTTTTTGTATCCCAGAGGCTGGTCTGAGGTCCCAACATCTCCACAGGGCCGTGACTGCCCCTTCTGATTCACCTCCCGGGGCACTCACGGGGACTGGAAGGACTGAGTGGGATGTGTGGGATGGCAGGATGAGCAGCTTGTTCCAAAATTAGGCGATTGCTGGTGTCACATGCACAGAGGGGCTCTGGGGTTCCTGGCAGGGGTGACAGGTTGACACTGTGCCTCTTGGTAAGCCCTGCCTCTTACACAAGCTGCAGCACTCACTGGGGGCTGACAGGACCCGTTTCCTGCCCAGTGCTCTGCTCTTGCTGTGACAGTGTCACAGTCAGGGGCACTCTGGGGACAGAGGCCCAGTCACTGCCAGACCCCCCCTGCCTGCACGAGCCTTGCTGGGAACAGCAGAGCCACCACAGGGGAGGGAGGAAACCTGTGCCCAGGGCTGGTACCACAGAGCCTGACCCACTCCCCTGCTCTGGGACAGAAACCAGGGGGGGTTTCTGTGGTTTCTTGTAGGTCAGTGACCCTCCCCTGGTGACAGCCCTGCTGACCCTGAAGGGGGACATCACCGAGTGTTACCGAGTCCTGTTCATGGCTCGAGTCGTGTCTGCCTGTGCTCCCACCCCCTGAGGGCTCCCGGCCCATGGAGAGGAAGATGGAGGCTGATATTGCTGGGAATTCACTGGATCTCTGGGGAAGCGTGGGGACATCAGGGATTGTTGCAAGTACCTGAGGGGAGCAGGGAGGCAGGAGGGAAGGGACATGTAATATTTCTGCTCTGGTTCCCCCAGAGTTCTCCATAAACTCTGGTGCCACCAGTGTCATTTTCCAGCTGGCTCTGGGACAATAATCTGGTGGTAGAAGAAGGAATTAATGAGGGGCCCAAGTAGCTACACCTGCTGTTAATCCCAGTGTCTCCCAAAGGTGGGCATTCCACCAGGAGGAGTGTTTGGTTTACATCCACATGGGTGAGTTTCAAACAAGGTCTCTTTTTCCAATTTCAGATGCTTTTTATAGGATTTGGAAAATCCTTGACTTTTTCTCTTGTAAGACCAGAATAAAGTTTCATATCCAAGGCTCCCAACCCAGCCCATCTGGGCAGTCCCTCTTACAGTGCCCTGTGCAACCTGCCTGCTGAGATGTGGTTGGGGGAGCAGTGCCTGTGCTGCTCCCTGGGTGTGATCAGACATCCTTGTCCTGCATCCTGGCTGTCCAGGAACTCTGGGTTTCTGTGTTTGCTTTTCTCTGAATTCTAAGAGGAGATCCCTGCCTCTCTCCAGGGAGGGCCCTGCAGGTGTAACTTGTGTCAGGAAGCAGCAGCTGGTTCAGGGAAAGGTGCAGAGGCAGCCCAGGGTGGGGAGTGGAGGGAGCGGGGAGTCAGCACTGGAAACATGGATAATCTTTGACATCTTGTGTCAGCTCTGTCCTGAGTCACTGTAAAGCTGTGACAAAGTTCCCTCCCCCAACTCCGAGGGTGTGTTGCCCTTTGCCCCCTGTGGCTGTTAAATCACCGGTCTGGGTGAGGCAATCCCAGAATGGAAACCCTGTTTGTAAATATTCCTGTGGTAACGAGCTCCGGGGGCTGCAGGAGCAGCAGCAAAGCCACTGTCATGAGAAATACTTCAGCTGGTCTTCCCCCTGTGACAGAGGAAGCTTGTGTGAGTGATGAGGGGGTTCCTTGTTTTTCCAGCCAGTTGTTTGATCCATTGAGACCTGTTCCCATTTAATAATGGATCGAGTGGCTGTGGAGTCACTTAACTCTTCAGTCTAAAGACTGCAGATGCTGCAGCATCAGGGAGGGGAGGGGCAGGAGCTGGGGGTGGCAGTGCCAGCCAGAGACAGCTCTGCCCTCTCTGGAGCCCTGGCACAGCTGGGCTGGAGGTGGGGACAATGGATTTTGTGTGCTGGTTCTCCCACAGCCTGAGAAGGGCCAGTAAATCCCACTCCATCATGGAAAACTGCTGCACGTGGAGCTGCCCGGGGGACAGGGACCCGGGAGAGGGGAGTTCCCAGAGAGCAAGGGAGGGCACAGCGGGTGGGAGTCAAAGGGTTATTCCAGGCACATAATTTGGGGGCATCCACTGTGTGAGGATCTTTGGAAGCAGACAATTGGTTGGGATGGCTGGTGACTGGAAACAATTCCCCTCATAGTTCAGACAGACGAGCTGGAGCAGAAGTGGTGGGTTTGTAGGTGATTCCATGATTCCAGAGCTGGGAGCACTGGTGTGTTCTCTGGGCAGGGTGCCACTGGGTCCATCTTACAGGACCCCAGTAGGGATGGAGCCCTTGTGAGGATGACATGGAAAGTGTGACCTCAGGAATAGGTCTACATTTCCTAGAAGCTTTAAGTTTTCTGCACTTGTGATCACTCTGCTTCCAGACTGAGTTTTTGCAACTGTGATCACTCCTGGGTCACTGGACACAAGACTTGTGTTTTCCCATTTGGATCTAAAATCATAAACTGCATCCTGTGCTGATGCAGCTCTGGTTTAATAAGCAATTCACATCCATGGATGGTCTTTATAATCCTTAAAAGGCAAACCCAGCTCATTTCTGACGCAGAAAGTAAAAGAATAAGCACCAGTGTCACACACATATGAATAATTCATGGTCTGCTTCTCCAGAAGTGACTTCAGCGATTGCTTCACACGTATGAGCACAGGTTTTCCTGGGTGAGCAACAGCCCCGTGATCCTGAGCAGCCCTGGAGGAAAACACTGGGCTCAGTCTGCCCTGTGCCACTGCTGGGCCTGGAATCACTGCTGGGCCTGGAATCACTGCTGGGC
>NW_020884926.1:1322680-1378658 GCF_003945725.1 Corapipo altera
CTGGGCCTGGAATCACTGCTGGGCCTGGAATCACTGCTGGGCCTGGACTCCCTGCCATTGGGCCTTAAGGAGCAAAAGCAGGGAATACCACCTGGTGCTTCCCTGGCATTGTGTCCCTGGGTGCTCCCATGGTGTGGTTCCCCGGTGGTGTGGTGGGATGGCAGGGAACATCAAATGAAAGGCTCATGGGTGGAGATCAGGAATTTCTACATGTGAAATGCAGTTAAATTAGTTTGGAGCAAACTGACCTTCAGAGAGCAGTGGTACCTTCTCAGTTCTGTTTCATGTGTTTTAACGAGACTGTTTTTAAGCTGAGAAATGCTCTGCTTTTCCAAACACTTGTTTTGGACTCACATTTCTCATGCCAGGTTTCCCATTCCTTTATTTCTCCTTCCAAGTGTGTCTGACACAGCACAGGCACAGCGTGGGTTATCCCCAAACCGCTCCGGGGAGATCTGTGAAAGCCGAGCTCTGTCCCTCGGTATCCCCACCCTGACCTCCTGCTCACAGCAGGCTGGGAATGGGGCAGGAGCTGGGAATGGGACAGGGATTGGGGCTGGGAATGGGACAGGAGCTGGGAATGGGGCAGGGACTGGGGCAGGGACTGGGGCAGGGATTGGGGCTGGGACTGGGGCAGAGGCTGGGAATGGGAATGGGACAGGGATTGGGGCTGGGACTGGGGCAGAGGCTGGGAATAGGGCAGGGATTGGGGCTGGGGCTGGGTCAGGGGGCGGTCCTGGCCCTGCCCCTGCCCCGCCCGGCCCTCCCCGCCCGCTGATGCCGATGCCGGTTATTTATTCCGATGTGCCCCCGGGTCCTCGCGGGTTTGGTGTCCCCTTTCAGCCCAGCCCGTGTCCTTGAGGACGCGGCTGCCGCTGTCGCTGTCCCGGCTCAGCCCCGCAGCGCGGACCCTGAACCGCGGACCCTGCTCTGCAGAGGCATCGGTGCTCGGGGTGCTCCTCCTCCGGCCGGGGCTGCTCCCGGCCCGGCTCCCGCCTTTCCCGGGCATCGCTCTGCTCTTCTGGGAGAAGTGCGAGAGCTCTGACCGGTGAGTAACCCACTGCCCGACCCTCTCCCACCGGGATCCAGGGACGTGACCAGGTCAGAGTGGTGACCTGCTGATGGCCACCCCTTACAGCTGCGTTTGGATCTCTCAGATGCTCAGCAGCTCACAAATTTGGCTTGGCTGCCCTTGCTCTGTAGACTGAGGTGAATGATCCTCTCCCAGAACGACTCTGAAAGTGTCAACTTGTGAACAATCTCCAGATCCTCCCCCGTGGCCAAAACCTTTGTTCTGGTGCCTGAAATCCATGGCAGGAGGTTCAGGACATACAGTGTTGCAGCTGCGCTGCTCAAGTGTGACACAAGCTGTTCTCCTCTTGTAACAGAGCTGAAAACATCTCTGGCTGCACCGGAGCTGGGGAAAAGTAAATTTGACACAGCATTGTCTGGGCTGGCAGTGTCAGGCAGGTCTGTGCCACGAGGCACCTCCTCTCAGCTACCTTCAAACAACACTCTGATCTGGTTTTTGGGAATCCTGCACGTGTCTGTCTTTCTCCCAAGAAGAGTAAAGCACCACTTGGTAAAAACATTTGTTGGCTCAGAAGCCAGTTTGTACAGAGGGATTGTCCGAATGTTCTCAGCTGCAGTAATTTTACAGCTACAAAGAACAGTTCTCTGAAAGTAAACCTGAAGGGGTTTTGCTCCATACTCTGACTGCTTTCCCTTTTCCAACTCAGAAATCCTGGGAATTGTATTCCCTGTCACGCAGGCGCTGTTTGACTGGAGCTACTGACCCCCCTGGAGCTACTGACCCCCCTGGAGCTACTGACCCCCCTGGCTCCTGTGCCTTCCCTCCCAGATGCCCTCGGATCATGTCTGACTGGACCAGCCTGTGGTACGTCTGGTGAGTTGGTCCTGAGCTCACTGACCCGCAGCCATCGGGAGCTCTTTGGAGCAGCACTTGCAGCAGGGGAATGGAAACACTTCTGGGGTGGGATGGAGGGAAGGGCTTCTCCTGTTTTCTGGGAGCTGCCCAGAGGAGTGGATTAGCTGAGCCCAGGGCAGATAGGGTGTCAGGCCCAGCGTTCGTGCAGGGCTGTGTCATCTTTCCTTTCTGAGAGCACTACAGTTGGACTGCAGGGCTCCTTGTTGTTCCTAAATAGCCAGAGCTTGGCTGGCTCGGGGCTGTTTGCACAGCACAGACTTGTTGGGACCTGGCATTGCCCCGGGCACCATCCTGGGCTCGAGGTGCCACCTCAGTGCTGGGTTTGCTCTCTGAACTCACACCTGGGAACTGTTGGAGTGACTGAAAGGGGAAATAGAGATCAGCAGGAGAGGAAGCTCTGGTCACAAATGCCTTCATCTCTTGCCTAACATGAGCATTACAGACATTCAAACATCATTTTACAGTTTGCATTCTGTCCATACATTAACTTAGGTGGCAGCACACAGAGTGACTTGGGGACTTCTACCTGTCCTTCAGTCTGGACTCATTTTGGTTGATACTCTGCCTTCTTAGCACATGCTGATACACAGAACTGTTTAAAAAGACACAGTTATGCAGAAGAGCTTGAGAAGGCTTCTAAAAACCTCCATGGGAAGAGTGGGTTTGTTTGGGAAACTGGGGGAGAGGAAGGTGGAGTTTCAGAGCAGAGGAGGACCCGAAACACCGGGACATCACCCTGGGGACACTGCAGATTGTTAAAGAACTCTCCAGCCTTAAACAATGGCTAGAGGTAGAACTGCATTTTCAAGGCATAAATATAACTTAATATAATTTCTGTGCTCCTTTATAAATGTGGGCCCCAGACTTATGAAAGTTTGTGCTTGTATTTCGCTCCAAGTACAAACCCTCTGTTCCTGTGGGAAGCAGAGCCATTCCCACTGCCAGAACAACCCAAAGGTGTGGTATCCAAGAGCCAGGATGGATTGTCCCCATGGGCAGCAGTGCTTCAACTTGGCATTCAGGGTCTGGGATCCAACTTTCTAACTCAGGATCCAGGGCCCATTGGGAACTAAACCCCTGGGCCTGCCTTGCAGCCGTTCAGGGGGATCCCCTCAGCTCCGGGGCAGTGAGACACAGCCCTGCAGTGACGCTGTTCCCCGCAGGCTGATCCTGCTCACGGTGTTCCTGCTCCTGCTCTGCGGGCTCTCAGCGAGCTGCGTCAGGTTCTGCTGCCGCAGGAAGAGGCTCCCGGCGGAGACGTTCCCCCGGCACCCCTGTGAGCTGGCAGGGATCGACAGCGACAGCACCGCCCACAGCACCGTCACCTGTGAGTACCCCGGGGGGCCCCCATGTGCCTGCAATCCTGGGCCCGGCCCCTGCAACAACAGGAGCTTCCCAGGGCACTCCCAGAACAACTTCCAGCCCCACAGGGTGGGCAGCAGATGCAGGGAGGTCACCAGGGTGACACAGGGAGTGGGTGCAGGAGACGTGATGCTTCAGAGATTAGGATAAAGTCCATGGTGGGTTAACCTCTTACAAGTCCTCTCCCCCACCTGTTCTTCTCACCATTCCCTCATTTTTTCCTGAGGGACTATTCCAGCCAAAGTTCTCTCTGCTGTGAGGGTTCCCAGCTGTTCCTGTCCCAACCCAGCTGAGCCCCCTGTGTTCCCCCGTGCTGGGTCAGGTGTCTCACAGCAGTCACTGGCACTGGGATGCAGAGATGTTCCTCTCCTGGCCGCTTCCTTTGGGGGAATGCACAGCCCCCACCAGGGGGGATTCTCTCCTGACAGCTTAAATGCACAGTGATGTGTCTGACACCACAAAAACAAGTCCATAATATCTTGGAGAAAAGCAGGATCAGACCGTTATTTATCAGTGCTCCTCTCAGGTGTTTCATTTCTATTTTCCATTCTTTTCCTTCCCAGCATACAGCTCATGGCAGTACCCTCCAAGTGTGCAGATCCCTGCAGTGTTTGTGGACATGGATAAGAACACTGTGTCCCCCCCAGCCTACAGTGTCTATGCACTGGACTTGCCACCCTCCTATGACGAAGCCGTGCAGATGGGGAAGCAGGGGGCTGAGGTGGCCTGGAAACTCAGGGACATCCCTGAGCAGGGGACACCAGGGGGGCTGAGCCCCAGCCAGGACCCACCTGACACAGTGACCAGAGATCCAGCAACACAGGCAAATTCAGAGACTTCAGGAGGTGCCACCAAAGAACAGCCACAGATGTGACTCACTTCAGATGGGGAGTACAGGAAGGGAAGGACTGTAAGAATCAAAGAGGACATGAAGAGTTTGGGTTTATAAGTAGGTTGTGGTGGGAAGATGTTTCCTCTCGTGCCCTTGCAATGATCTGTCAGAAGAAATGTTTTCTGTGACTTCTGTAATCCCCTGGTAAAGCTGCTTCAAGGATATGAAACGAGGTAAAAGGGCAGCAGTTTAAAAATGCCTGTAGAAGTGGGACGTGAATGCTTGTTCATCTCCTGATAAAAAAAATACTCCTTGTGTCCAGCAATAAGAAAGGTCTGGGGAATTCTGCCACCTTGGGAATACACACTCAGAACAGCACAAGCATGAAGCTGTTGTTCCAGAACAGAAGTTTCCCAAGCTGGAGCTGAAGGGGGAATCCCCACAAGTCCCACTGAACAGCCTCTGCAGCTTCTCTTCTTTTGAGAACATCGACTGTCCAGAAAATTGCTGAGCACAAACTGCTGCATAAAGGCTCCTGTTCCTCCTGAGCCTGGAGATGCCAAGCAGGGACAGGAGAGCGTGTGGAGGGAAATGCCTTCCTTGTGCTTCCCAACTACAGACAGGGAAAGAGGCAGAGGAGAAATGACACTTCTTGGTGGTTGTTGGTCATCAGACCCAGAGGGACTGTTGTTGAGGTTTTGTAAATCTTTAAATTCCTATCTTTGAGAAGAGCTGCCTTGTGTGGGGGATCCTTTCACTGTTTGTTTTCTCCAGATGAAACGCACATGAGTCACAAAGAGGCCCTTGCACACATGGTTCAGTGTTACTCGTGTGTGTCAAACACCCATCAAGCATTTCAAAGATGCCTCTATCCTTTGTTATCTGCTCAGGTGTCAGGGTCTCAGTCAGCACAGGACAGAAAATCCCTGATTCCTGCCAGCTTTCCCCAGTTCAGGATGTGGATGAGCTCAGGAAGGAGCAGGGTGGCACAAAAAAGCCAGAATAATCTCTGGGTACAAATCCCACTGTACAGGCTGGGCAACAGCCCAAAAGTTACTCCTAGGGATGGTCCTTTGGGAAGTACTGACTGAAGGATACCTGCTGGGCATCATTTTAAACCTGGGAGCTTGGAGCTGGTTACAGCAGTCACAGCCCAGGTAAAAACATGGGCTGTGAGAGGCCTTTTTTAAATGTCAGCTCCTTCCCTTGCCTGCCCTTCCCTATTCCAAGTTGTAGGAATTCTGCCCACTCCTGAGCAGGGATTTTCTTGATTCCACTTTAGCAAGGTGCTAACTTGGCTGCCTTTAAGAACATGAGCAATGCCCAGGGTGGCTCCTTGCTCTGGGATTCTCTGTGGGATGGGAGCAGAAAGGAAAGCCTGAGCATTGGTGCTGTTCACGACTGGAGCACAAACCCCAGTGTCTGCCATTAACCAGCAGTAGAAGTGGTGAGCACAAAAGCCTGCACAGCTTTTAGAAGCCTGTTATTCTCTGCCAACCATTTCTGCAAGAACTGCTCTGGAAATGAGCACTGATGATTTAAAACTGAAGGTCTCTGCTGGCCACGCTGCTGTGTGTGAGCTGCCCGTGGCTCCCCGGGGAAGGGTCAGGTCTATATTTAACTTGCATGTCCCTTACTACCAGGGCTGGCTGGTGTAACAAACCTGCTTCTCTTGTGTCTCCTCTCTGTCATTCTTAATTATATTTCTCCTGTTTTATTCTTTCTCCTGTCTTCTTTTCCTGTGTCAAGATGGAGACTGGGCATGACCCAGGGTAACTGTCTGGGTGTCTCTGTCATGCCCAGCCCTGGGTGTCTGCAGGGCACAAATACGGCAGATGTGTTTCTATTTGTGGAACTTTTCCACCAGGATAGTACTCAGGAACAAAGCCTCTGCCTTTCCAGAGCAGGAGTATCTGTTGGAGGGAAATGGCTGAGCTCACCCACAAACGGAACGTGAAAGCAGGCAGAGGGAGCCGCAGTGACTGACACAAGAGGGCAGTCCCTCCCTGCTCGGTGGGAGCAGCGGCTCGGGAAGGGATGATCCTGCTGCGGGAGGATGGGAATAACCCCACGGTTTGACATCCCTGCCCTCCCCTGCACAGCGCTCCTGCTTTGGGGTGCGGGCAGCGCCTGACCCAGCGCTGCCAAACTGTCCCTTTGCTTTGGGGGGATGCAAAACCCCAACCAAACCCCAAATGCCCCTGACTTCCCAGGAATGAGGGCATAATCTGGGGTTTTCTCTCCACCTAAGGAACAGCCTTGTGTCTTGCCCAGGCTCTTGCTTTATAACGTGGTTCATTACCCCAAAGAGGAGCTTCGTTCACATCACTCCTGCCCCCCTCAGCCCGCGGGGACACAGCCTTGCTCTGCACACCACAAGCAGCTGGGTTTGCTGCTCAGTGTTTTCAGCAGTGATGGCTCAGCCCTTTATCTCAGCCATCTGACCCCTCACAGGGTGGGATCACAGCCTTGGGGGCAGATCCCCCCACCATGGTCATTATTTACACCTTCACAGGTTCCCTCAGCCCAAAGCACTGCAGAAGTCACCTCCCTCCAGACAGAAAGATCACGAGGAGGGGATTTACAAATTCCCTTTGAATCCCTGCAGCAAACACAGAACTCTTCCCACCCTGAGAGTGGTTTATTTTTGTGTAGGAAACCCAGTCCATCAGTTAGAACCACTGTCCCATGGGGGAACAGCGAGAGCAGAGGACCCCTGAAGGAACTGATGTCAGAACAGAGGATGGAAAGGCTGCTCTCCTGAATCCTCGTCTACACAGCTGGAAAATGTTGCTCCCAGCTGCCTTACATAAGGCTAAAGAGCAGGAATTAGGATGGAAAAGTGATCACCTGGGCTGTTTCTGTTTAATTGGATAAGTCAGAGAGAGTTCCTTGTTGTTCATGCCTGTAGCTGGGTGTGCAGAGGGGAAGGAGGGGAGGCAGGACACGGATTTGACTGATTCCAAAGCCTCACTTCCATAAGGAAGCAGGTTTAAAAAGAACACCAAGTGGGAGGTTGGTCCCTCAGCAGGTTATAGGCTCAGCTGGGTGGAGGGTCTCAGAGTTCTGATTTGTCAGGCTGCTAGTTTTCTCCATCCCTGGATCTCTTCAGGCCTCACCGTATCCACACCAGCTTCGTGCCACCTCGAAGGGAAAAGCCCCTCTCTGTCAGTACCCAAAGTGCATTTTCCATCGTGGTTTATGTTTGCTCCTCAGTCTGGCACTGTTCACGTGCAGTTTTTCTCCTCTCGTGTGCCCAAAATGATCATTTTGCCAGTTGCTTTCTGTTGTCCTTTGCTGGCTGTGTGACAGGGCCTGTGCTGGGGAGCTGGGCTGCTGGAGGGGTTGGAGCCTCCAGCCCTGCCTCTCCTCTCACACACACGCTCCCAGCACGAGCACTTGTGCTCTGAAAGGAAACGCAGACGTGGAAGTAAATTGCCTCAATAATTCATGGGCTTTATAGCCCAGAGCAAATTATACCTTGGCTCTGTCATGAAATTCGGGTTGCAAATCCCTTTATGGCCAAGCTCGTTAACCATCCAAGGAAAGTGGTACCTCTGCAATGGCTTTTCTAATTGATGCATTATGATCTTTGGAGAGCATTAAGTGGTAAACCTGCAGCATCCAGAGCGAGGCATCAGCAGGGTCTGGGCACAGGGAAAGTCAGAGAAAACCCATTTCTTTGTCTGGCTGTCCTCAAATAGCTCAGAGGAGGGTTTGGTTGGGTTGGTTTTGAGCTGCATTTCATCTTTACCAGCTGCAGTTTTTTGAGGGAAAAGGATCCCTCAGCTGTGCCAGTGCTGAGGGTGGGACACTGGGACACACGGGCAAAACCTGCTCACTTGGGGACAAAACACCTCTCCCCGAATCACTTTGCAGGTTCTTGGCTGTCTCCTGGCTCTCATTCTAACCATCTTTACCTGTTGGAGCCCTTTTTGCTTAGGGAGGGCACTGACTAATTTTGCTGCAAATAGCAGAGGTTCTTCCCTTCACCCACAATTAAAATTCAAACTGTGAGAGAAGCCTTGGAATCCTACTCAGAGCAGACGATGAAAACAAGGTATCACAGGGGAATTGTGCTCTAAAAACTGGAGAAGACAATAAATGTTTTATGAAATTCTGCATCCTAAGGTCAATGAACAAAAAAGGCTGAGGTGCAAGACCACGTTGCCGGGAAAACATTTTGTTCTGGTCAGTCAAAATTTAGAATACAAAATGCCAGAGTTCTTTTTATCTTCCTGAGAGGAAAGAAGGGCCTGTAGAAAAGAACACAGACTTTAAAAGGGTTTTGGTTGTTGTGGTTTTTTTGTTTCTTTTTTAGAATAACACCTTGGGCACTTGGAGAGAGGAAAAAATCCATTTCTGTTTCGAAAGTAGAAATTCCTGAATCTGCATTATGGAGTTTGACTTTTTTTTTTTTACTCAGTTTTTACTGTGCTTTCCCAAGTAGCTCAGAAAGGAGGCAAAAAAAAAAGAAGGGCCTGATGTTGAGTTCCCATGTGTGCATTGCTTTTTCCCTTTCCAGTTTATGGCAGAACCTCCTTCCCTCCACCCACAAGGAAGGAAGGGACCCTGGGACCCCCAGTGTGCCACTGGTCTGGAAACAGGGACTGTGGCACTGCCTTCTCCTGCAGGGAATTTTGAGGATGAATACTTGGAGCGTGGGCAGGGCTGTCATAATGAACTACAGGTACAGTCAGAGCATGATGAACTTTGTGTGGGACATGAAGTGCAGGGAAAAAAAACCTCCCCGTTCCCTCCCCCTCTTAAGGGGGGAAATCCAGGGAAGAAACCCGGGCTGAGTGTGAGATTTAGAAAGAGCCCCTGGACTTCAGGTGCCTAATCCAGACATCACCACAACACTCCTCGCTGAGGGGAGAGGAGCAGGAAGCTTTGTTCAGCTCCATGGGGCAAGAAACGTCCTTTCCCCCCTGAGCTGTGTCCTTTTAACCCAGCAGCTCCTGTTGGGAGGGAGCTGTCAGACACCCCCAGGGCAGGAGGTAGAAGGGGGGCTGTTCTGCCCCCACACCAGGTCACTCCGGCTGGGCTGGAAGGCAAGAGGGCTGCGAGGAGCCAGGGAACCAGACGGCCACGAAAACAAACACGCCGGGTGTATTTGGGGAAGGTTTCCCTCTGGCTGTTCCCAGCAGATGGGGGCAGTGAGCCGGAGTGGCCGTGGGAAGGTCGGCTTGTTCCACACTTATTTCACTTAAAGGCTTTTTCACCTTGATAAAAGGCCCTGTACCTGCTGTAAAGTACTCGTTTGGGCCATCTGGGATACATATTCTGTTATTTTCCACTGTAATAATCAGGGAAAAAATCTGTAATAATGAGTAGGGCTCTCTTTCAATCAAGAAACATCCTGGAGTGTGACAGACTCCAGCCCTGCCACCGATATCCTGGGCATCCAGATCTGCACCAATTTCAATGTCTCTGCCTCTAGTTTCCACTGGCAAACACTTGTGGGATCACAGGGGTTGGAAGGGACCTTTGGCCATCCTCTAACCCAGCCCCCTTGCTCAGCAGAGCCCTCCTGCTCCAGCTCTGAATTCCCCAAGGATTCGGATCTCACTGCCCCAACCTGTTCTACTTCTGACCACCCTTAGAGTGAAAGGAGCCTTCTGAACGGGATTTCCTGTATTTTAGGTTGTTCCCACTGCTCCTCACCCTGGCAGTTGGTTGATAGATCCCTCTTGAACCACCTCATCTTGAGGTTGAGGACCCCCAGCTTGCTCATCCTCTCCTCGTACATCAGATGCTTCAACCCCTTAACCATCAGAATATTTAACCACATCTTTTCTCCAACTTGTCTCAATCGTTCAGGAATTTCCTCTTAATTTCACCCACGGAATGTGGGCCCAGAGGAAAGCCCTGCAGGGAGCAGAGCTGGGTCCCTGTGCCTGTCCCCTGGGGCTGTGGGTTACTGCACTGCTCGCCCTGACCTTGCATCATCTCCCACAGCCAGAGCTGGCCACGAGCCATTCCAGCAGCCACCTCTGGGTGCTGCTCAGCTGTGTCCCAGAGGGGAGAAAACCGGCAAGATGAAATCAGAGAGAGCAGAGGAGACAGGGGAGATGCACCCACAGGAACTGTGTGATCACAAATGGAGCAGCTGCTGGGAAGCAGGGAAAATAAATGCAACCTTCCTCCTGCTTTGCCCGGTGCTTTGGGGTGGAAGGTGCTCTGTAAATCCCCCTCCTGTGGGACATTGTGCTTTAGAAGCACAGGAAATTGCCTGGATTTAAAAAAAAGAAGGTAAGGAATAATGCTCTTCCAGGACAGAAAAGGAAGACCTATTTCCCTTCCTTTCTCTAGTTTTATTGTCACCAACAAGAAAACCGTATTTAATCAGAGCATGGCCTCGCTCCCACGGGTTTCAATCAAAATGGTCACTGATGAAAAATACTTGCCCTTGTTTTCTTGTGTGAACTGTAGCCAGTGATACTGTAAACCCAGTGCTGTGCTGGAATAATAATGAAGAAGAATCGAAGTTTCTGATTGATTCCTACCTCTTGATTTCCTAACATATCCTGCTATTTTAGGTACAAAACCTATGCCCCACAATCTCCAAGCTTTAATCTTTAATTGACGTGCAAGATGCTGGCAACACGTGCCAACAGAATTAGAGAACAGAAAAAAACCAAGATAACTTGAGCATCTGTGGGATTAGTTTGGTGACTTCTTCATCCATTTATAATTATAAAACATAATACTGCAAGTGTGTACATGTGTCTAATCAGCTGATGGCTCTGTTACACAGCCCTTCTGACCTCTCTCCTGTTTCTGTGCTCACACCTTGTCCTTCCAGGTGGCCACTGGGAGCCTCTTCTCTTTGCACCTCGGTTTGTGGGGTCACTCACCCACGGCCCCGTGACTAATCCTCACACCCCAACTGGCTACTTTGAGTCTGAAACAACATTCAGAGAAATGAAACTAAAAAAGGAGGAGTTTCTGAGCAGACAGGAGACAGGGTGGGGGGTGGAAGAGGCAACGGCCAGGTCCAAAAATCAGTCAGGTGGTTCCTGGGCTTCAGAGCAGCCCATGAATCCCTAATTACAGGTGTGGATGCAGAAGGCTCTGCCTTCAAATCTTGCACGTCTGAGTTCCAGTGATTCACATCCAAAGCTGTTGCTGCATTGTCTTGAACTCAGGGAAGGTTCCAGCCTAAAATCTCTGGCACAGGAAGTTCAGCTTCCTCTCCAGATTTCCTTCCTCCACCTCCTTACATGCAGAGCAGCAGGGAACACACTGGAGCCTCCACGGGGAGAGTGAGAGCTCTTGAGGCTGCAGAGCAGCTGGAGTTTGGAGCCAACACCTTCAGCTGGAGAGTCCCAGGGGGGCAGCACAGACCAGGGGTTCTTAGTGCCCCAAAACTTCCTCAGCTGCTGAGCTGTGGTTTGGAACTGCACCCAAAGCTGCCCCCAGTCCATAATCACACATGATCACCGTGGGTACAGGTGACTCTTGGTGACATCCATCCCATTTCCACAGTGAATTGGGTAAAGCTGTTCTCCGTGGCAGTGGGGAATTTGCCCATAATGTAAATTCGTCACAAATGCAAGAAAAACTATGGAAAGCCAGGTATGGATCATGTCAATGCCTAAGATATCACTAATTTTAAAGGGCTAATTTCACTTCTTAGATTTTTATCTAGGCTTTGGTGTCCTTTAAAAACAGCTTGCTACACACCAGGCCGAGGGCCAGGCAGTCCAGTTGTCACAGAATCCCAGAACATTCTGAGTTGGAAGGGACCCACAAGGATCCCTGAGTCCAGGTGAAGTGAATGGCTCATACAGGGGACTGAACCCGTGAGTCTGAACCAACTGAGCTCATCTCGGGGTCAGCTTGAGCCTCAAACCAAAACAGGCAGGAAATCTGTGAATGGCACTGTAGCTGGAGGCTGGTGTTAAGTTTGGGAGAATGGTGATGCCTGAGTGTGTTAGAAACCTCAGTGTGCAGAAACAGGCCCTGATCTGTGTGTCTGTGCCTGTGCAAAGCCCTCAGGGGGATCTCAGCAGCAGTATCTCCACAGAGTGAAGCCCTCACTAGAGCTGAACTGAGCTGGCAAGGCACTGGTGCAGCTCTCGATGCTTCCAGTTCTGGAATCTGCCTGTGGAGCTGTCTCTGGGATGTGTGGCTGTGCTACCAGAGCTCCAGTGCACGGTGTACATGTTCCCTACAAAAATTCCCTCCTGCTCAAACCCAGCGTGCTGTACTGGCAGAGTGTGTGTGACTAAGCTCCTCCAAGCAGAGTTTATTCCATCACCAGCCCATCTCCTGAACAGAATGTGCCATACTGGGGGAAAAGAGCAGAGGCAGCCCCTGCTCCTGTCCCTGTCCCCAGCACAGCTGGAGCAGCAGCGTGAGGGGGAGCCTGCACAGCTCATCCTTCCCCCGAGCCACAACACGGGCTATTCTGGGCTGGGAAGAGGACAGGCAGGGAGCTACAGCCCTGTCAGACCCCTGGATGGAGTGTTTCTGTTCCCAAGATCTCACAAGTGCCCAGAGCCGGGTTCAGCTGCAGCACAGGCTCAGCAAAGCCATTACTGGAAATAACCTCCCCTGCCTCTCCAGCCAGGGCAGAGCGTGCCCTTGGATCCCGGGAGACACGTGTTCCCAGCGCCCAGCCTCCCACCAGGCTGGAAAAACCGACCTGGAGGCACAGCCAGGGCAGTCACCTCAGTGCCCAGTGCAAGGGCTGGCCTGGGGCAGCAGGGAGGGCTGAACACCCACATTATTCACCCCAGAGAGCAGGAACCAGGAGGGTCACTGAGCTGCAGTGAGCAGGAGATTAATAAATAATAAATAGGAGCAGCATCAATTACCAGTGCCAAAGGGGGATGCTGTATCTGGATGCAGTTCTGCTGACTGGGGCATATTGGTAAACCACAGAGTGCTTTTAGCTTCCACCCCGACATTAATTTTGGCAGTGGAAAGAGGTTTTATTAAAAGTACTGAAAATGTCATTCATCTCTATTCCTATTGCATTTGTTACGAGGATTTAAACCCCGACATGGAGCTATGGGGAGATGCAAGAATTGAAATGGACTCATCTGATCATAAAAATAAATGAAACCTTAAACAGAAGCTCACGTTTTAAACGGTGAGAAGCACATTTGTGTATTATATTTCTAGTACTGTAAGGTGGTACTGATATGACCTGTTTTTCAAGGTTGTTTTTTTTCTTTAAGGTGTTCTTTTTAAATCCTTTTGCAAACCAAATTATCTGTAGGTACCTTATGACAGCAGCCCTCAATCCATAGGGGAAAAAAAATATTAAATAAAAGGTAGGAATGTGGAGAAATGAAACCATTCAATTACTGTTTCAAAATATTAAATTCAGAGGAAACAAATCTATTCTCTGAAGCACTATCCAGTAACCTAAGCTGTTCAAAATACTGCTGTAAGTTCACTTATTCAAAATTGTCCCCAGGTTTTGTGCTTGTTCATGGTGACACCATTGGGGAAAGGGGGTGGCTTATGTTACTTTGACTATTTTTTAATGTATCCCTTGACCCTTTTGAACTTCTTAGTCCAAACCTGTTTGTGTTTTAAGGTTTATCAAAATATTTCCCATCAAAATTATTTCTCCAATGAATGTTTTGGCTCGACTAAGCATAAATATACATGTAGAAGGGCTTAATTTTTTCCAGCACATCTAATTGTCTTTGTATAAAAACTCAGTTTTTCATGTTGTTTAATTACTAATACATTAATTTTTCCCAAGAAACTTCCCACTGGCTGAAACACACACAGATATTTCCACATCTTGGAAAATACCCAAGAAGGATTCCAACTTTTCTCGTCCTCTTTTGGAAACATGAATTCAATAAGCACGTTCTTTCCAGCAGGTGCTCACAAGAAAGGGGTTTGCAGAATCAGGATCTTTGCTGACAAGTGTCCGGGATTTGGGATATTTGCTGTGCCAGAATCCCAGAGGTCCCATGAAAGTTCTCTTTTTGTAACTCAGAACGACCCACCCTCCCCTTGCTCAAGGGACATGAACTTCCCCAGGAGTGTCGAGCTTGGCTGCAAGTTCTTTCATTCTGAACTGTATTTTGCTCAGTCCCAGCACATTTTCCCAAATAAATACTTCCTCTTGGAGTACAGGATGTAACTATTACTGAATCTTACATTACTAGCTATTGCAATTAAATTAATAACTATTGAACTTTCTAAGGACCCCTCATCCCTTTTCTTTACTGCAATTAGGCTTTGTTTGACTAAACAGAGATTCTCCAGGGACTGTGGTACAAGTCCCCCAACCCTAAATATTTTTGCTTCATGAATGCAGTTTTTGTTGCCTGGATTCTCTCCCTCAGCTGCAGGTAAGGCTCTCAGAGAGCAGTGCTCCTGAGAGTAATTCCAGTGTTTGGGAGCAGCTTCCCCAGGACACGCACCTGCTTTCCAAAGCTGCTGGCAGGGATGGAAGAATGTTCTCTGGGAATCTGACACGTAGCTAGGTAAGCAAATCCTTTCTGTGTCTGAAGGTTTCACCTTCACCACTGCTCTGGTGAGCTTGGCACCACAGAAAGTTCAGGAGCCAGGCTGAATTCTCAGGGTGGATTTTAAACTCAGCATCTCCTGGGTGCCAGTTGTTTTTCTGTTAGTTGCTCAATAAGACAATTAACCCCTTGAGGAAAGTCCCTTTAAATGGGGAAATATCAGGCTTTAGGCTTTCACTCCAACTGCTTAATCAGCATCCATGCAACTGTTCCTCACCAGATGACTTAAAGGGTGACCTACATGTGTGCAGCTGGCTGGGTGCATGTGTGTGTGTCTGCAGAACTGTAGAACCTGATTTCTAGGATTATTATAATGTTATTGTTGCTATCATATTATTTCCCAGGAGCACTTTTAAAAGCCAAGCTACAGCTTGCAAATTTAATGGTACAGCACCAAATGTAAACCTGTAACACACACCTGAGCACTAGAAGAACCAGCACAGGGAGGAGAGCTCTGATACAATTGTGATTGTAGGGGGAAAAAACCCACCCAAACCCCAAATCTTCTGGCTCTCCCAATGTGGGTTTGCATGAAGAAAAGGGGGGGAAAAAGGAGAATTGGTGGCTGGGAAGTGTACAAACAGGCTTGGACCAACCGTAAGACACCTGTATATGTTTCAAGGTTAGAAGATGAAGAACAACTAAAGGATCAGAACAGAGCTGGCTCCCAGCAGAGTTCTGCATTTTGTTGAACAAATATTCATATTGATCACAAACCTGCATATTTGTACCACGCTGTAGGAATTTAGCACAGTGTAAAATTCTGGTGCTGACTGCAAGGAACACTGGATCCAGGTTCCACCAACCCCAGCGTTTCATCTCCCTTCTTTCCACCAGCTGCCCAGGGTTAGTGGCTCAATAATTTCACATCGTTGTCCCTCAGTTCCCATGGAGGGACTTGCAAAGTCTCTCAGCAATTCTGAGCCAACTGTCCTTGAACCCACTTGAGATCAACCATCCCAATCCTCACCACAAGTAAGAAGTTCAGGATCATCTCCCTGATGATCATTAGTTGGGAACTCAGGTGTATGGACTTTGCTGCCTTTGTGTCCTGAATTACATGCAGCCTCTCAGAAGCAGTTCCCCTCACCTTAAAACACTGTCAATTATATTCTCCTCAGACTCCAACAGTTTTGCTAATTTTATGTGATGTTCTCAGAAGTCGTTTAAAATAACTCTTTTGTTCCATAATAACAGGGAAACCGAAAGAAACTGTGAGAATGCAGAATGTAACTAAGGAGACTGAGCTACTCCTACTTTTTGCTCTGCCTGCCCTCCCTGAGCATTTCTGTTCAGTGTGCTTTTACTGATTTATTTCCTTTAATGAACCATCTTGATATTCTGCTACCTGGGTCCTTCCTCGGGAAGGAGCAGCCATGGTTGTCAGTCAGCTGTTAAAGAACTGGCAAATAACAGCAGGTTGGAACAGTTCTGAACCAGGGTTTGAAAAATAAAACCATAGTTAAGAAAAAAAGAGTTCTGAACAGACTCGGGAAGGAAGCTGAAATTTAAACATTGTAAAAGCTTCGTTTAATTTGGGTGGGAAGTCGGGAGAAAGGAGGGCTCTGCATTGATTTTGGGACCAAATGGAGAACTGCAAACTGGATCAAACACACAGAAATGTCTCTGTGGACCTCCCCAGGTTTAACAGAATGCACACCACAGCAATCAAAGGAGACACGGGCAGGCAAATTATTATGGAAGGGGAGACAGTGCTGGTGTGATTCTGGGGTATGAGCTGGTCCTTGGAATTATTATTTTGAGTAAGTCTATTAGAAACACTTACCTGAAGTCAGAAATAGAGAAAGAAAGAGGGAAAACATAATTATTTATTACTTCAGCAGTATTCTTAATCCACCTGAGGAGCTATGCAATTTTGAGAAGTGCTGATCTTTCACCTTTTTTTTACAGAGCATAATTTACACCCTAATGGTGACAGTCCTTCAGGGATCAGGAGCATCTTGAGTCACCATAAGAACCATGCAATACATTGCAATACAACAACAATGTGTAAATTTTTTATGGCAACAATGCTGTTTGCATGCAAAAAACCAATTTATGAAGTGGGACTGCCTAAAGATTCACCTCACTCAGGATGCTCCCCACAAAGGGGTTAATAACAGCAGCTGGTTGAGAAAAAGGGGCAAGAAATTTTGCAACTGAGGACTATGGAGCAACCTGCTCACAGAGCTTCTTTACATCTCACCCAGGCTTCAGGAGAAAAACTGCTATTTTTGTGTGAGCTGACCCAGTCCTGGCCTGTGTGGAAGCCCCAGGTTTGAGAAATGTCACCATTTGGTGAAATTCTGCGAGTTACATTTATTTCAGGTGTTTTGATTTGCTTCGGCTACACCAGCTACCAAATGGCCCAACCAAAAAAACCAGAATATTTGGGTTTGTCAGTTAGTTGTCTATACTAGATCTTCAGGTTTTAGCAGACCTTTTCAGCTAGAATTTTAATTACAAACAATATTTTTGTAGTATGCAGAAGCAGAGCAAGTCATACAGTGAATAGGTCCATTTATTTCTGGTGACCTGCTGAACTACAAACCAGGGCAGTTTATGGACCTGTGTGCACATGCAAGAAAAGGGAGGTTAAAAATGTAAAAGAAATTAAAAAAAAATGAAGATAATGCACAGCACAGGGCCGTGTGAGGGCATCAGAACAAACCACTGCACTGTGAGACTCTTCTGACAGATTTTAAAATGCAGCCAAACTGATTTGTCCAGTGAGATTTGCAAAGCAAGCCCCACCCAGCCCACGTGGAACAACCCTCCCCTCTGCAAACAACCACTTCCAGCCCTCATAATCCCGCTCCATAATAGCAGGATAACTGTGTATCAATCCAAATTTTCACTGGAGAACAAGATAGAACTGAGTCACTGCATCAGAAACAGGAACTGTTGCAACAGTTGTATTTTTACAAAAGGAGAGGTGTGGTGGGAGCATTAGCTCTGTGTACCTGTGGGAGAAACACTTGGGATAGTTGGGTTTCCTTACCCAAATTCCATGGATTTGAGGGCATGGCACAGCACAGACCTGTGGGCAGAAACACCTGTCAGCTCTCAGAAAACAGAGAATGCACAAAAATTGGGATGCAAGAAAATGAGAGATTCCTAGGAGAGGGTAAGGTCTGAATGGGTGGTTTATTTAAAAAAAAAAATCCCTATATTTGGGTACTACAATTGTCCAACTACTAAAAGCACGTAAGGGAAATATAAGGAAGAAAAGCAGTAAGTATTTGTATGATAAGGAATGTGCAGTGAGAAAAAAGCATGCATTAGTTTTTAATGGTGTACTTTATAATGACATAATTCATTACATAATTAATTCACACAACAATTCTTCTAGTCCAGTAACAAAATCTCAATGCCATCACTTTCTAGAAGTAACAAAATGTGATTTTCTCTTTGTTATGAACCTCAGAATGTTATTTTTGTTCACTACACAGATTTTTTTTCAGTATGATCCAGCATCAGGTAAAGATTTTCCACAAAATCTGATAAGACACATGAATTTTCCTTTACAAAACAGGGATTTTTCTCTTCCTCTCTTCCTTTTTTTTTTAATCATTTGTGTTTGTAATTTTTTTTCCCTGATGTAGCAAGTGGTCATTCTTTTCCTCACAAATTGTGGTGTATTCCCAAGAGGGTATTTCAATCTCTGCTGAGTCTAAAAGCAATCTCTAACTTAAAAAAAAAAATAAAAAAAAAAATCATGCAACTTGCCTCCTATAAATCTCCCTGAGATTTTATGACTTAAATGTTGTGTGTAACTGCTTTTAAAATCTCTAGAAAACTTTGCAAATATCTAATTAACTTGTGGTGGTTCTTAAGCACTGAGATTTAATCAGTGTTTTCCAGATGGGAGTGCTGGATGAATCCCTGGCCTCAAGAACACTGACATTCCCATCTGCATACATGTGGTTCCACAGATTTTAGTGGGATAATTCCTGTCCACAATGCACATGTACATGTATTTCTTTCAGGGGTGGAAGAGAAATTATTTCCCCATGGTTACTGATGGAATACAAGCAATTTGGGACAATAATTCAAGAATAATTTATCCTAATGTCAGGAAACTTCTTGTTTTGCTATTTGTAAATCTCAGGGTGACAAATTAAAGCTTTGGTGCATCATAAATGTTACTTAAAAACAAACATTTGATTATTGCAAAACCAAGGTTTAACCACACCAGGATCTAATAGTTTTTCATAACAGACAACCTGAATAATAGCCAACCCACTTTCCTGCAGTTTAATTGGCAAACCTGCTCTTTCCCTTACTAATTACAGGTAACCACACCTCCCTTCAGAAAGCACGACAGCAAGGAACAGTTTGGTTTAAATTCTGAAGAAGCAAGAATCTTCTAGGGGGAGAGTTTGCAGGAAAAGCAGCCAGGTAATGTCAACTCTTTAACAAGGTATAAACAAATAAGGGGGGAAAAAAACCCCAGATTTACCCTGTTGGAGGAGGAAAAGGGATGCAATACTGTATGAATACTTACTTTTCAATGTTAATTAGGGTTTCAGTACATGAGTTGTGGTGTGAAATGATCCCATCTTGGAAACATCTCTCCTGCCTGGTTTACGTGAGGCCCAGTCTATAAGACAGAAATTACATTTTTTTTTTTTTTTTTTAACGTTAATTAATTTTTTCTACTTTCTCTTCCGTGCAAACCCTTCCAGACCAGTGATGGAGGTTGTGAGGAGAATATGAAAAGAAGGCTCTGGAAGCTTTGGTTGTGTGAGCACCTTTATTGCCAACACTGGGAAAAGAGAAGTTCTAAGCTACGGAATTGCCGCTCGTCGAGTTCCTGAGGGAAAGATCACAGAATTGTGGAATAGCTGGGGTTGGAAGGGACCTTTGGAGATCCTCCAGTCCAACCCCTCTGCCCAGGCAGGGTCAGCTGGAGCAGGGGACACAGGGACACATCCAGGGGGGTTGGGATGTCTCCAGAAGGGGCCACCTCCATGGAAAGAAGTTCTGCCTCGTGCTGAGGTGGAACTTGTGTTTTAGTTTATGGCCATTGCTCCTCATCCTGCCCTTGGGCACCACTGAACAGAGTCTGGTACCATCTGCCTTGGAGATATTTGTATGGATTGCTCAGATCCCCTCTCAGCCTTCTCTTCTGTGGACTAACCAGGCCCGACTCCCACAGCCTCCCCTCACAGGATGGGATACCAAGGTATTTATTGCTTTCCAGCCCTCTGCGAGCAGCATTTGAAGGCCTGTGGCCCTCCCTTCCCACCCTTGTGGGAACCCCGGGCAGCCCCGAGCCCTCACGTTCCACACGCTGAGGGGGCCCCGTGTCTCTGCCCGCCCTGCGCTCCGTGCCAGCCCCTCCGCTCCCGCACCACCATCCGCGGGGCTGTTCCCTGCCTTTTTTTTTTTTTTTTTTTTTTTTTTTTTTTTCCCCCCCCCCCGCCCCCTTTTTTTTTTTTTTTTTTTTTCCCCTTCCCGGCCTGCAGGGCCGGCGGGGCGGCCGCGAACCCTCCTCGCTCCGCCCGCCCGCGCCCTTTGTTCGCGCTGAGGGGGCGGGAGCGCGCGCGCAGGGCGGGAAGCGGGAGCGCGAGGGAGAGCGAGAGCGCGCGCGCGCGCGTGCGGCCGCCGCCCCGCCCGAGGGGCCGAAGGGCGTTGCCCGGCCGGGAGCGCGCACACACACACACACCACACACACACACCACACACACACACCACACACACACCCGCACCCCGCGAGGCGCACGGGAGCGCGCACACCGCCCGCCCGCCCCGGCCGCGCTGGGCGGGTGCCCGGTGGAGGCGGCGGAGCCTCCGGTGAGAGGCTTCGGCTGGAGGGAACGCGCCGGGGGCTGCGCGGGGCCGGCGGAGCCTCCGGTGAGAGGCTTCGGCGAGAGGGGCGGCGGGGCCGGGGCGGGGCGGGAGCCGAGCCGGGGTTTCCCGGGCGGGCAGCACGGGCGGGGCGGAGGGAGGAGGAGGAGGAGGGAGGTTCGCCGCGCCCAGGCTGCCGCTGCCCGATGGCTGCGGGGAGCTGAGCGGGCTGAGGAGGAGCCGAGCCCCAGCGACACCCCCCTTCCTTGCCGCGGATCCCTCCTTCCCGCCCGGCTCTGCCGCCTTCCCCGGGACCCGCCGGGCGCAGCGCGGGCGGCTCCCCCCGCTCCTCCTCCGCCGCCTCCTCCTCCGCCCCCCCTTCCCTTCCCTTCCCCAGGCCGGCGGGACGCGGGCAGGACCGCGGGCGGCGGACGGACCGGCCCGGTTCATGAGCAGCGGCCGGCAGGGCAGGTAACCGTGTGTGTGAGGGGAAGGAGGGCGGGGGTCCCCTCGGAGCGGCGCCTCCCGCCCGCCGAGCCCCGGCCGGCCCCACCCCGGGGCCATCTTCGCTCGGCTCCCCCTCAGCCCCGCGCCTTCCCCTCCCCCGCGCTTCCTCCTTCTCCTGCCGCACTTCTCCTTTCTCCCTCTCCTTTTCCCCTCCCGCCGCACCGGGGAGGGGGCCCTGGGGCCGCCTTCTCCCTCCGAGCCCCCCGCCCGTGGCGGGGCTGGGAGTCGCCCCCCCCTCCCCGGGGCTCCAGCCTCCCCTAAAAAAGAAGTGTGTTTGTAGCTGGAGGAGGAGGGGGAGGAAAAAAAAAAAAAAAAAAAAAAAAAAAAGGTGGGGGTGGGACTGATTCGCCTCCCGAAGGCTCCCAGGCGAAAAGGGAGGAGACCTCGGATCTTGCGGGGTTCCATTTTTAATTGTAATTACGCCGTGGTGGTGGTCCCCGCCAGACGGTTTTGGGGAGGGGAGGAGTGTGTGTGTGGGGGGGTCTTTTCTTATAAAGGCACAAAAGGCGAGTTTCCCGAGCGATCCAGGCGGCAGAGGGAATATTTGGAGAGAGATTCAAGGAGGAAGGGGGGGGGGTTAAAAACAAAAAAAAGAAAAAAGAAAAAAAAAAGCAGAAGAAGCAATGGTGTGGCTGCTGTAATGGTGGAAAACTGATTAAGAGGAGCCGGGGGTGAGACAAACAGGGTAAGGCTGCTCCCGGCACCCCGAGCCAGCCCAGGGCTCGCAGATGGGGTGTGCTGGGCGAGGGAGGGGTGGGGAAGGGTTTGTTCTCGCTAAAATCACAACCCAGGATGGATTTAGACCGCATATTTGTTGTTCCCCCCCCCCCCCCCGTGTATTACGGCGCTGCATATTTCTGTGTGCCCGTAGCAGCGGTAACGAAGATCATGGAGGGTGTTTGCTACAATAGGAAGATGGAGTTTCCTCCTCGGAAAATGCTGTTTAAAATATCGTTTCGGTTCCCTGCTTTTTGTTGTAAGGATTTTCGGCGTTAATTTTTTTTTTATTTTTTTTTTTTAATCCGCGCAAGGGGCAGGGAACCGTGTGGGTTTTTTGATCCTACAGCTTTGTAGGGAAGGAAGATGTGTAAAACCTTGCATGTAAATGCGAGAGAGACAGGGCGTTTTATTAACAAAAAAACCCTGTCCGGGAGAAAAATCAGAATGATGTAGAGGTTGTAAGATGTCGATTTATCATTGCTGAAGACGAACTGAAATTTTAACGAATGCCATATTTCATTATTCTCTAACAAAGTCATGGTCGGGACTCGTTGTTTTAAGGCAGGCATCCTCTCTAGGATGCCGACTGCCACGTTATTATGTATTGTCTCCACAGGAGGAAATAGGAGGAAAGGGCTGTAAATGTAAGGCTTAAGTGATTATTGAAACAGCTTTTGAGAATAGTTGCCTCAACTTGGGGAGGTGATTTAAGACTGAAAAATCGCACATTTTGCTGCTGTAGAATATCCACACCCAGTCGTGAGAGTTTTATCCCGTATTTTAAAAGCTGATCTGGACACAAGGATGTGAGTCAAGGCAAAACGCTGTCGGTGTGTCTGTGAAATGCGTGAGAGGAAACGAAGGCGACCCGTTAATACCTAAATTTCGTTCTAAATGTAATGGCTCGGAGTTCCTCTCCTTCCCCTGGCGTGCTCCAGGAGAGGAGAAGGGGAAGGGGCGATAATAGTGTAGTTGTTTTGGTGGCCGCAGATTAGCCGAGGGTGTGTGTTTGATTTCTCTTTTTCGCTGTGAATGAATGGATCTCTCTGTGCCTGGGCCCAGTAGCTGCAACAAGATGGCGTTTGCAGCAAGGCAGCTCTCATTTTTCAACTCCTCCTCACCACAGCTTTGCCAGACTGGATCTTATTTCGTAATTGTGTTTTAGATTTTTTTACTTTCTCGTTCTCTTTGCCTTCTTCTGTTCTGGGCTGGGGGAGGGGGGGGTTAGGGAGGGCGTTTTGGAAGATCGCTGGGAGAAATCTGGTTTGTTTTTTTTTTTTTTTTTCCCCCTTAATTTTTTTGTGAGCTTCTCCAGATAGGAACTAGGTGGGAGGAGTAAATAGTTTTATTGAAATGTTCGCGGAGGCTCTCGCTGGATAAAGGGGTGACACGATTTTCGTTCCTACCTCGCGGTGCCTGCTTAATGCCATCCAAATGCTCCTGGCTTTTGTCAAGCCTGTTGCTGGAAAAGCAGTTTTTAAGCCTGGAGCACAGGCATCCAAAGGCCCTGCCGGGCTGGGGCTGGGTCTCTGTGAGCCAGGTGACCATCAGAGGAGCCCCCCTGCACACAGGTACCCTTCTGTAACAAAGGACAGTCTCCCACCTGCTCCAGAATTCAGAGCTGGAGGCTCTTAAGGCTGCTTTTGACCCAGAATTATTGCCATCCTCCAGGTAACTGTCCTTTTAATGGGCAAGAATAAGAAAGGTTTAGGGGGTATTAAAACAGTTCTGTGTCTGTGAAGTGCTCTGTTTTAAAATGACATTGCAAATTTCTAAAGCCTTTTTGTGTGTGTTTTTCGGTGTCTTTTAAGAAAAAAGGGCTTTCGATTTGCAACTTCTGTGGTATTTCACTCTGGTGCCAAACTCCTTAGCTTTGGTAGCCTAAATAAAATAGCTTGGTTAGTGTTTGATATACTGGACTCAGGCTTAAAACAATACACTTCCCAGCAAGAAAAATAAGAAATGCTTGTTATGTCTCCCGTATTCAAATGACCTCCAAACCTTTGGTAGTATCAACCTTTTTAGTACTGTTTATCTATGACTTAATGTATAATCAGTTGTTTGTTAGTTTATTGTAGTAGCCCAGCTGTAGTTCGTGCAGAAGGAAGCTGGGAAGCAGAAGAGCTGATTTTCAGTTCAGGCTTGTGGTGGTGTTGTTTTTTTAAATTAAAAAAAAAAAAAAGCTGAAATTAGCAGAGTGCATTTTATTCCTCTAGTTTTTCAGGAACAGTTTTTTAAATGAGAATACTGTGCATGTAAACATCCATTTGATGTTAATGTGCTGTTGAACTCGAAATTTTTGTGCAGTTTTTTTTTGTTACTGCTCCTTTGGCCTTTCAGTACAGGATCAGAAAGGAGCAGGGTGAAGTGGGATTCTGTTTTGGGTAAGATAAATTACATTTATCCTTGTTGAGTCCTTGCAGCTGCTCAGTCAGTACGTAGCAAGCATCCTACCATGAAATCTTTGACAACATGGTAAATTAAAATTCCACAGGAAACCTTAGCAGAACAGTTTTTAAATCACCTCCATGCCTCATGGAAATCTGAAGATGTTGCATTTGGACTTAATGGGAATTCTTCTTTGTGTAAGTAATCCATGAAGTTTTGTACAATTAGGGAGTGTGCAGAATTTTGTGGAGCCTTATTCTTAATGTCATGCAAGAAGAAACCCTTGATACCATCCAAGAAGAAACCCTTGATACCATCCAAGAAGAAACCCTTGATACCATCCAGAAGAAATACTCTACAGCTATGAAGAATTTTAAAACTGGAACCAATAAACTAGTTTACTTAAAATAAGAAAATCCTTCAACTAATGCAATTAATTTAATTGCAGTAGAAATATATATATATTTTCGTGTTTGTAGGGTGCCTTTTCCTGACATTAAGCAAGATGTTGGCTGCAGCTGTGTAACAACTTCCTGGTGCTCTGGAGCCTTAGGTTTGCTCATGTGGAAAACAACCAAACTGCTGCTTCTTAAACAGTCACTTAGTTATGATTTCTCAATCCCTGCCAAACCAGATGCCAGTTCCCCTGAAGCTGGGGTTGCTGCTGTGGGTCCCTGGAGCCGTGGGGAGGGATGTTAAGCCAGTGTTACACTGAGCTGCTTTTATGGGTCCTGCCATAAGAAAATGGGAGTTGTTTGCGCTCCGCGGAGCCGCCGCTGGATTTGCCTCCCACACGTCGGGCCCGGCTCGTGTCCTGGGCGCTGAATTGGATTAAATTCTTACTGTCCGTGGATTTTGGCTCTCGGCATTAGTGGATTGGTAATTGATATTCTCAATTTTAATATCCATTTTGGAGCCATATGGCACGACGTATTGCTGCGGGAGTCGCAGGCGGCGCTGCCGCCTTCCCGCCGGGGGGAGGTGGGCACTGGTGCCTTCAGGTGGTTGAACTGTGCCTGGGGGAGTTGTCTTTGGAGTCTCCAGTGCCTGTGGCCCTGCCACAATCAGAGGTGGGGTCCTTTTTTACAGTATTTTACCAGTTATGCTACAGGGGGGGGAAAAAAAAAGAAAGAAGTATAACCTTGAAAGCAGCCAGGCTGTGTTAGTGAAATGTTTCTGAAGCATGTGATTGGAGATAAAGGGGACATGTTTTGAAGGGAGTCTCCTGGATGCTCCAAGTGCAGACTCCATACTCCATTCAAAATGTTTTTTTTCTCCCCACTGATAAAGTTTTGGAATCACTATTAGCCAAGGTCGTGATAAAAAACAAAAATACCCCCAAGCCCCCTCTGTTTCTATTTAACATAGTGTCTCCATTTATTATTTCTTCACAGGGTGTCCAGTGTGCTGGGGATTCTGTGAGCGTGGATTTGTTTTTCACCAAACACAAATGTATGCACAATCCATAGATACTTGAGCCAACTGGTAGTTGAGCAGAACATTAAGAGGTTTTTAAAAGCTTTGAGCTGGCTATGAGCAGTACCTTTGCTTTGGATGCCAAAATAATCAACGTAAATTACTTTGCAAGGCTTCCTACTACAAAAAACAGGGACGCTCTGAGATGGGTTTTGAGGCGGAATTCTGCATTTTTATTAAAGCACTGGAGGATTTCTGAGCAGAGAGAAAGGAGATGATCAGCCTGGGAGTAAAAATGAACACTTAAAAGTATTTTTGTGGACATTAAGATCAGATCTTCTTGCCCTGGTTTTTTTTTTTTTTTAACAGTTGACATTCTAAAACGTGTTCTTTGCAATTAATACCTCATAAGACTTACCAGTTTGTGTTAAGGGCTTGCCCATTGCATTTGTTGGAGTGGCACAGGACATATTATGATTTATCAGCCTCTGGAATATTTCTGCCTGCCTGGGAGGCTGCCCTGGGAACCTGGAGGGTCCTGGTTACAGGGGGTGATGTTTGCCTTGCCCGGGATATTCTTAGAAAAGCAGGAATTTTCTGTCTTGAACCCAGCCAGGGAGTAATGACAATATTCCTGGGTGCCATCTGGAAGGAGCAGGGCTGTGGTGTCGCCTGCTATGTATATCTTACTCTGTGGTAGTGGGGGTGCTGCAATTAGATGCCTACATGGGAAGTCTTTTACGTGTTAGCCAAAAAAAAATATATATTTCTGGGGACATTATGGAAGTGCAACCTGTAGGGGAGCCATGGAAATCATCCCTTTAAAATTCTCTCCAGGATTTTCTGAAGTGGCAGAAAATAAGGATCCATCCAGTTGTTCCACGTTGACCTGGTTATTGATATTTTAAATCACTGAGGGGGGTGACAGGACAGGGGAATAAAGGCTTGAGAAAGCAGTTACAAAGCAGATTGTTGAGGTATTGCTGGACTTAAGTCTTGTTGAAATAAAATACCAGTACCTCCAGCAGGTTTAAAATAGAAATGCTTTAAAAGGTGCTGGAGGTGTTTAGGATGCCTGGCCTTGGATTAATGAATAGGATCCCCTCTGTCACATCTTCCATGGTAATTAAGGATTGTTGAAAACAAGGTGTTTTTGTCACTTGCCATATGCTAATTAAGGGAAGAGCTGTAGTTAATTCTTATTTGGTGGCACTGAAGGGTTAAAATTTGATCTTCTGTGCTGTGTCTATTTTGGAATCCTAATAATGGATAAGTGAAAATGAGGCTGAAGACCTGAGGAAGGTGATCTGAGGGAGCTTAAAGGAGACAAGGTATAAGGTGGCTCTGTAACTGAAGGTGGTGAAGATAGGCTAAATCTTTATTTTCATAGATTGCATTTAGAACTTGGCATGGGAAAAATTAGCAGCAGGTAATACAGTGAAGGGAAAGAGAGTGATTAAAAACCTAGTTGCCATTTTAATGTGAAATGTAGTTCATTGCCTGAAACTGCTTCATTAAAAATGTGTATAATAATTTGTGAGGTGGAATTTCAGCTTGTCAGATCACTGCAGTTTCCAAAGGTTCTGTGTGGAGAAGAGAAATATCTTCTAGATATTATAAGGATTAATTGAACTGGGGATAACCAAATATTTCTTTTCTGTGTTTCTACCTAGATCTGGGGAAGGTTTGTATAAAATTTCATGCCAGTTCTGTTTATCATGTTTTTCTCAGATGAGAATATTTTTTATGCCTTCTTGAAAACCGCAGCAATGCCTGCCAGCCCTCCCCCCAAAAAGAAAATATTAATTATCTGTAATTAGATAGATTAGATAATTTTTTTTTTGTAGCTTTATGTAACGTGGTCCTATATTAAAAGCTATGTATAGATTTTTGTCACTATTTTCAGCTCACTCTTTTTTTCCCTCAGCAAAGGGAGGGGGGGGGGAAAGTAAAACCAAAATACTTCTCTCTGGAAACTCAGAGCTCCATCCAAACTCCTGCGAGCTGTGTGTCAGAGGAGGTGGGAATATTTTACCAGGTCAGGTGTCAGGGATGATTTTCCTCATCTTTAGTACAGAATCCAACTGTGTTGAGTATGGGGGACTAAATTAAGATATTTTGCAAGGCTTTCTGTGTGCCTTTGAGAAAGGCCAACCCCCACAGTTGCCATCACTGACAGGAAAGCGATGCCTTGTTTTCTCTTCTGTCACAGTGACCTTAATTACTGCAGCTGATCCAGCTTATTTTCTCTGTTTGTAAGAAATAAAGAGTGTTCCTGCTTAGCTGTTACAGGTGGGCTGTTAATTCTATACATCTCAATTTTCTCACTGCTTTTCTGGCCTTGCCTGTCTTGGCCTAGATTTAGGGAACCATCTTAAAAGTGTTTTCAGGAACATGTGCTTTGTGTTTATCCTGACATTTCAGGGTTTATTAAAATCTGTCAATAAGTAGAGGTTATCTAAAATTACTTGCAAAACCACGAAGTTACTTGACAAGCTGAGTGGGTTTTGTTTTATTTCTGCTGAAACGTTGAAACGAATTTCCAGCACTTGCTCTGACAGAAATTGTGCACTTCAGATTTGGAGTTTTGACTTCCATGGAAACTGGGATGCACGTGCCTGGTGTTAATGGCCTGTGCCTTCCTGGGAGGACTCTCTCATTCCCACCTGTGCTAACACAGGGGATGTTTTCCCAGGTTTCCTTTTCCAGGCTGTGGAGCTGACGAATGTTTTTGGAGATCAGGGGCCGTGTCTGTGTCTGTCCAGATGTTGTGCCTTGCAAGCTGCTGCCCGAGGTGTTGCTGCCCTCCTGTAATTTGTGGGAAATATGGCTTTCATCTGGAATGGCAGGAATTGGACTGCCCTGGACACCCTTTTACAGCCAGAACACTCTGTATGCAGTCCAGCTGTTTGGAGTTTTGTAGGGATTTGAGGGATTTACCGAGACAATTGAGGGAGAGGAGGTGGGTCAGAGCTGCAAGGTTAAAACCATACCCAGGATGGTATAAATGTGCCTCTTTTATTGATGCAGAGATCTTAAAAGTTAATGCTGGGTTATCTCCAGGAGTGAAATCTGTAAGGCCAGGCAGAAATGTTCACTCTGTGAACAGCACTGAGCACGAGCCCCTGAGCTTATTTCTTAGTTTGACACCTGTGCAACACTAATATTTTCTAGTCAGGTCTTTGTGGTGAAGCCCAGTGCAGTGAGTGTGGTTTGGTCATGTTTGTGCAGTTCTGTTCATTTAACTTCAGTTGGAGCTGATACCTCTTGGTTAACGCCTCGTGGCTCAGGGTACGTGTTGAACATAACAATGCTTGGATCTCAGAACAGAAAAAAGAGTAAACTTAGGTTGCAGTGTATAAAATACCACGAGTTATTACTGCATAATTCAAAACTTTGTATATGTTTTGTTTCCAGTAAATGAAGTAACAGTGCTAAACAAAGCAGGCCTGTGTGCGTCAGGATGCTGAGAAGAAACCTGTTTGTGACCCTCTTGGATTTTATTAGTTCCCAAAACTGTATATTTTAATTTTATTTTTTTTTCAGATAGCCTAACAAACATTCTGGGAGGCTGGTGTGGTAATTTTCACTGTTTGTCTAGAGAAGCAAAGTAAATGTGATAGTCTGCTGAAACCTTGGGTGCTGAAAATAAGATGATGCTGCACTAATTAAAGAGCTGTCTTTGCTGGAACATATGTCTGCTATTCCTGCTGCACGTTCTCTGGGAAGTGGCAGGACTCTGGAGGTGCTGCTGTCTGTGTAACAAAGGTGGTGTCTGTACAAAGATCAAGAACAGGTTGCTTGATGCTCATGGCAGTTTAATTGTGCTGCAGGTTCCCTGGCCCTGGCTTTCACTGCAGCTGTCAGATATTATCTGTGCAGTGCTGTGGTTAAAGTGCTGGAGAGCACTCAGAGAGCAGTATTGAACAGGAACAATTGAACAGATTTAAAATCTTGGCAGAGTTGTGGATCTTCAAGAGATGCCTGGAGAAGCTGGGGAAGTGTTTTTTTTTCAGGTATGAAAACTCAAATACCATAGAAGATTTGGACAGTGAGGTCAAAATGGTCAGTTTGACTTAAATTTGTTATTCTTCTGAGTATAAACAAGAGTGAAGCTTCAGCATTTCAGGAAATACTTTGGTTTGCCCTACAAAAAGAATCAATGCTGGTGTGGGGGAGGTGGAACTTGTGCAGAACCTGCCTGGGCTCAGTAGTTCCCAAGTGAGAGTGTTTTGGGGCTCCAGAAACCCATGGAGTGGTGCTTGGTGGAGGGGCTGTGCTGAGGCTCAGCAGTTCCAGGTTTCAGCTGACCTGGAAGGTCAGCCAGGCTGCTGCTTGGTTAAACACACTTGGCCTTCTTACCTTCACTCTGCCTGGATTCCTGTCCATAAAACAGATGGGATTGCTTTCTGATGTGTTCAGTTTTATCTTCCTTAGTTCATTCCCACTCTGGCTCTTAACCCTGCTGCTGTTTAATTTTCTTTCTGTTTAGGATGTTTCCTCTGTGTTTTGATCACCCGGGGAGGTGATACTCAAAGATTATTGCCAGAGGTTTTAGGAGGGTCAGTGCAGTGCTCTGGGAAGAACATCCAGGGTGAAAGGGAGGGTTTCCTGCTGTACCCTGTGCTGTGCCCTGGCCCTGGGCTGCCCTTCCCTGCCAGCCCTGGCCATTGTTGCCTCCTCTGTTCCCAAACCCCACTGCTCACTCTGATGGCTCTGAGCTCTCCTGTGCTACTCGACTCCTCAGTCTCACCCTTGCTTTTCTTGTTCTTCTGTACCTTATTTTGTACAAACAGTACATATCAAAATACAGCAATTGCTGGGAGAAATCAATGAGCTGCTGGGGTATAAATCATTGCTATCAAAACTAATGGAGCTGCTTGCACATTGATTAAAGATGGGCTATGTTGATTGTGGGGCTAGAGAACAAAGTATTGCTCAGTCTATTTTGGGTGAAAAGATTAGAGAATTCATGCCATGTTTTAATCTCTGCTGAGTATCTTTTATCTGCTATATGCATATAATACATTTTGTTGATTTTTAAGGTCCACTGAAATGCTTTTTATCTTCAGACTGCTGCTGGGAAGCAGCTGTTTCATGGTGTAGCTTAACTTATTCTAACAGTGCTCTGTTAATCTCTCACTGAAGATCAGTGTGCTGTTTGAACCCCTACATCCTTATTTCAGTGAAGTAAATGTATTCTGTTTATTAGTTAGCTGAAGCTTGGATAAAGATCTCTAACACAGTAGTAAAGAGTGAATATTTTTCCTTTAGATGATTTCTGAGGCTTTGTGCAGCCTGTGTAGCAGAGGCACAAAGGAGCAGATGGTTTGTTCCAGTGTCTTAACTCCCTGTTTTTGTTGGGGCAGATGTGACAGCAGCTGTGCTGAGAAGGTATTTATGAAGTCATGTCCAGCCTGGCTCTAAGATGGGGTTACCTTTGTTGCTTCTGCTGGATTTTTTTAATTAGTATTTTTACTTCATAAATACAGTAAAAGCTTGATTTCTTTCACCGAGTTGCTCTAAGCCAGAGCAGAAGGAAGAATCCACGTTGCTGAAGTGCTTTGGGGATTCAATCCTAACCATGAGAGGCGTTTTTGGGTGGAACTCCTGATCCATATGGCAAAGCCCAGTTGAGGTTTGCTGGAGCACAGGCTGTGTGGCTGCCCCTGGAAGCACACAGTGTGTTCCTCATTAGTGTTTGGAGGTGCAGTGAGAGCTGGCAGCACGTGAGCTCCTCACTGTGCCTGCGTGCTGGGGCCAGGGAGATGCTGTTGGGAGGCAAAGTGGTCCAGAAAAGATCACCTTGTAGCTGAAAATGCCTCCCTTAGCTCAAGAGCAAGGGTGTGTTGGTTTGATTGGCAGTTTCTTCCTATTTTTAAATGGTTTTGCTTAGAAAGATGTGTAAAGCATCGTTGCTAACTGTAGCATTCTGGAAGTTGGTGGTGTTTTTCCTTAGGGAAGCAGCTGATTCTCCTTTGACTCAGTTGACTCTTTACTAGCTGGCATACGTGGAACGAAATGGGTGATTCAGCCTCTGTTGCTGAAATAGTCAGGCTAGAATTTATGGAAATATAAAACACAATAATGGGAATTTGTGCTAATTTTCTGGGCTTATGCACAGAGCCTCGCCAATTTTTCCTTAGTAGTATTTTAGTGTTTATTTTGCTGTTTTTGTTTCTGGTTTTTGGGTTGTAAGTAGGTGATCACATCGCCCATTTCCTCCTCTAATATAATAAATATTGTAGTGAAGATCTCAATGTACCTGCTGATGTCACTGTGCTGCTGAGATCCAAACCAGCACGTGGTTTTTTAACCAGGTGAAGATCAAGGCAAGACAGATGTGTTGGCAAGAGCTGAGAGAAAATCCCACCCAGGCTGCTGGAACCTACTTGTTCCCTCCCACTTTAATCCCTGACAGTGACAGTTGATCCACCTGATGGATTTCATTGTAATCTGGTGGATTTTGGGAACAGGGGGTGCTGTAATCACCAGGTTTTGTATCTCTCCATCCCTGTGCCCAAGAACTGGGAGCAGTGGGATCCAGTCACTGCCCACTGGGACAGACTGGGGAGAGCTGGAGCACAACATCCTCGGGAGAGAGAGAGAGAGAGAGAGAGAGAGAGAGAGACAGCAACCTTTGGGAGGACTCCTGAGCATATTCAAACACAGAAAATGAACTGAAGACCTGCTGGAGAATTGGTTTGCCCAAAAGTGACTTTTACAAGGCAGTATTTGTAAACTTAATGGGAATTGTCAAGAATTATGTTTCTTAATAGGATTGCAGCGCTCTGTAAGCACGTTGTTAAATTGTGGATTACAGACTGGGTTTGATACCTGAATAAATGTGTTTTTAATGTTGACTCGTACTAAAAAGGAACAAGTCTGTGTATTTAGGTGTGTGACTGTTTTCATTTGCTGTGTAATGGTTCTGTCACTGATTTGTCACAGGGGGATGATGTGGGAGCTTCCATTTCCAGCTCCTGGGAGGAAGTGTGCTCTGCACAGCTTGCCCTGTGAACCCCCCTAAACCTCCAGATTGAGCTGAGAGACACGAGGGATCCCACGTTCTCTGAAGGGATCATATCCTGGTCCTGTGGCCCTGCTCTGTGATATCACAGCAATATCACAGCCTGGCTTTGATTATTAATTATTAAAGTGAGACTGCAATATTCCTGTGGGGTGTGTGCTCTGCCCTGCTTGGGTAAACACACACTGTGGTGGCTCTGCAAATGGAGTGGAAACGTCAGTCAGAACTGGAGGTTAAGGGTACAAGAGTTGAAGGAAGCAGTGAAAAATGACAGTGGAAGGCAGAAACAACTGTTGAGTTACTGTGGGGCTCTGCAGATAGAAGCATCTAGTAATAAATGCTTAGTCATTTCTCTGTTGGTTAATTAATAGTAATATATTCTCCTTCAGAGCTGCCTTTTGTTTTCCAGTCTGAAGGGAGATGTCTCATAGTATGTGACAGCAAAACTGCTTGGCTTTGGAGAAGGGGATCCTTTAGGATGCATTTTTTTGATAAATGTACCTAGAAATTTATGCACAAGCAGGTTTCTAAGTTTTTATGACTTACTGTGGTTGTTTTGTTAGGGGGATTTTCTTTACTTTTTTGGGGTTTTTTTTTATTTGTCAGGAAAGAAGACAAAAACATCACTGGCCAGTTGGATAAAATTGATGAGATTATCAATAGATGTGTTATTCTTCAGAAGGAGCAATTGCATGTAGATAAATTAGAACTAAGGAGTAAACCCCAGAATATTGCCTTATTTTGATTTAATAAATAGAAGTTCATTGAAAACTTACACTAAATGCCAGTGATTTTTGTTCCTAAAATAAGTTAGCTTCCCATGCCTTCCACTTACCAGGAAGTGTTGAGATGCTCTAAAATGGGAATTCCTTTCAGAGCAAGGCAGAAAAGAAGGGATGTAGTTAGGAAATCTTTGGACTTGGGTCGCTGAAGCACCAACAGTTATTAATATTCCTGAACTACTTCAAAGATCTCTGAAGACCCTTCTTTTTCAAAGAGGTTATTTTAAGCATTTGGCTTTAGGCATCTGTTAAACTCGTAATATCAGTTCTTTTATTTATTTTTAACAGAAATTCTCTGCTGTACCTCGAATTAAGACGATTTTATTATTTTTTTTAACAATCACACAGGTGGGTGGCAGATGCATTTGGGGAGGATTAATGAAGTGACCTGTTAGAGTCCAGATTTTTAGGCTCAAACGTTGCCCGGGGATGATCCCATCTGGGATGTAGGTCATGGGATTAGCACCAGGGAATAGTGGGAGTGTTGGATGCTGTGTGCCATGGGGGCAGCTGGGGGTTCTTCAGGGCTGGTGGCACAAGGAGCCACTTCACATCAGAGCTGTTGTGCTGCCACCATCCCAGCATTGTTGTCTGCCCGGGAGGATCTGTTTTGAGAGAGTGGCAAACTATCCCAAAGGTTTGTTTTCAGGTGCTTGTTAAACACAGGGAGGGAGGGATGGCTCCCCAGGCCTGGGAAAATCTGGGCATGCAAGCCAAAGTGGGCAGCCAGTTTGGTGATTTTTTTCAGTAGGTGTTGTGTGACTGGGTGGTAATAACCTCTGGCATATTGAGGAATCAACTTTTAGGGTGAATTATTCATGTTCTGTAACAGCTCTGGAGGAGACAGAAATGCACTGTTCCTCTGAGACACTGGTTTTCCACTTTGGGGCTTTGAATGTGAAACTGCCTTGCTGAATTTGGGTTTTGCAAGGTCTTTCAAGGTTTCCAGATTTGTTAATATTTTGTCTCTTCCCTGAATTTTCTGAAATAAAAGCTTTAATTATTTTTTTCCCTTTTTTTTTTATTTCCCCCCATCTGAGTACTGGCAGCAATTTGAGGTGGATGGGTTTGGTCTGGGGCTTTTGTTGTTGTTATTCTTGTGGGGTTTTTTGATTCTGAAGTGCTAAAATGAAGCAGTGAGGGACTTGTCTGAACTGCCTCACTGCTTCTCTGGAGGCAGGTTGCTGGAAGGTTGTGCTGGCTGATTAGGGGCTGTTCCATGGAGATCTGCTGTGCCTGGTTTTTCCTGCTGTTCTGTGTGAATGAGGCTACAGCATGAAGGAATGTGGCCAGAACTTTGGAAGGACCCTAGAACTGACCTTTATTCTTTAGCCAGCAATTTTCCTGTGCTCTGTGCAGCCACGAGAAGGGTTTTTTTTCCTAATAGACTCTTGCAGGTACATCAAGCAGAGCAGGAAAAGTGCACAAGGTTCTTCAGGAGGAAAAGCATTTCCCCAAAAAGCACAAAAGCTCCTAAAATCTCCACACCAGTGACCCTTGGAGGAAGCTGCCTGATTGAAATGGGACCTGTAATTCCATATTGAGCTATAGGTAATAATGAAGCATTTGTGAAATCAGGTTGCTAAGCTGCAGGTATTTTTAGCCTGTGTAATTATTATTTTACTTGCACACTGTATTGGAAATGGGAATCTGTGAGCTCTCTAAGCAGCCAGTGTGGCTCTTGCAAGATGAGCATTAAGTTATGGACCTGATGCTTGTTTTGTGTGTACTTCACACTAATCTATGGAAAAATGTCTGCTGAGCACAGCGACTGCTCCAGCTGGGAACTTGGCAATTGCTCAGCACCAGAAGCAGCCAGTACCTCCCACAGCACACTCAGCCCTGCTGGCCCTGCACGGCACAAGAGCTTTCATGGAGGAGTTGTACAATCCAGCACTGTCCCCACCAGGTTTTGGCAAACCTGCCAGTAAGGTACTGCTTGCTTTTCAGTGCTGATGTGCCTGGAAATCACAGACGTGGCAGATGATTCCCAGAAGGAAGACATCAAATTAATGAGAAGGAGTCGTATCCTTTCACTCGAGCCTATTTGGGTTTATGAATCTGTAATTATTATTTTATGCTTCTATAGGTTGTGCTTCAAAGCTGCCCTTGTAGGAGGTGGCAGCAGAGACTTGGCTTTCTGGACCACAGATCTGCACTCCCCAAGGAAAGTGGGAATTAACTCTTGGAGGAGCACAAACACAGGAGGATACCAAAGCATCCTTCCAGTTTCCAGCTGCCTGCTGGAGCTGTTTATGTTGTTAGTTAGGAACCCAGCCATCAGACTGAGGATGGGGTTTGTTTGGGAGCTTTTTTTTTTTATACAGAATAGCCTTGAAGCTTTAAATTTGAGACTTCTAATCCCTGTTGCCTGGTGGCACATTGACATTTCATGATGTTGGCAGTGATCTGGCAAGGCCATGTGATCTCTCGGGCATCAAGATACTGTTCTGTGGCAATACTCAGCTATGGAGGCTGTGAGAAATAATTTTAATAACTTAACTTGCAGTTGCTGGTTCCACAGACCCTCTCCCTACCATGCAGGTTATCTGTCAGAGTGGGGAGAGCTGTTGGTACCTGAGCAGGAGCTTCTGCAGGCTAAATTAGGAACTGCCTGCCCACATACAGCCAGCCCTGCTGAGTGTGGGATGCTGTTCATGAGGAAGAGAGACCAGAGCAGCAAAGCAACTCCATTTGAAATCACTGCTTTACCTCAGTAGTAATATTGAGCTTTACTAGTAGGTTTTTTGGGTGGTTTCTGCAGTGAAGTTGTTTCTGGTTGAGCGCTCCGAATAAAACAACCTTATGTGCCACTTTTGTAGGAGGATGTGTTATGCAAGGCATTTTTAAGATTCAAGTGGTGTAATGGTCATGGAAACTAGTTTGTAGTAGTGTTGGGTGAGATCCATGTCAGCCCAAAATACATGTGTCTGCAGAAGGCTGCCCACAGTGATTATATCCCATCTCTGCTGCTCCTCCTACAAGAGGTGTTCCAGTCCCTCAGTCCTGCTCAGACCTTGTCCCAGGGGCTGAGCCAGACCCCAGGTGTGGTGATGTGGGGGTACCTGTCTGGTGCCTGGCCCCACATGGGGCTGTGCCTGCACTGGTGGTGTGTTCTAAGCAGCTAGAATGCCTTTGCAGCAGTCCAGATATTAGCCTTGGCACCCAGTCAGTGTGTGTGTAAAGCAGTCTTTAAGAAGGTTGGAATTATCATCCAGAATATTTGGGTTTAAAGTCTCTCATTGAATCCATAGGTCAAGAAATAAAACGTGTTTATGCAGCTAATGGCTTTGGAGAGGGGGCACTGAGTGTGTTTAATCTTCTTAGGAAGTTGCTTAATTTTGGAGGGTTGCTCAGGTTTCCTATAGTGTTAAAGTAAAATACTTCTAAATGCCTTCCATACTCTTTCAAGCCACTTTTATTCCCAGTTTTCCTCCCTGCTTTCCCCAAGCTCGTGAAAAAAGTCATAGTCTCTTCTGCAGAAGAGTCTTCATGTGTAGGACCTGTACTCTGGTGTGTGTTGGAGTGGAGATCAATTTTTAGGCTGTGTTGTCACTCAGAGTAACAATTAAAGTGTCTTTAGAGAAGAAAGACTGTTGGGCTGAGAGCAGTCAGTGAGTCCCTGTAGTGGGGAAGCTTTACCCAGCAGTGCTGATGCTTTTGCCTGTTGTTTTTTAGTCCAGGCTGCTGTGGTGCCTCTGTACCTGGGGCAGGAGGCTGTGGTGACACTGGTGACACCAACCACCTCTGGGGCTGCTTTAACCACTTGGGCTCTGGTTTAACTCCAGGTGCTCTGGGGGACCTTTTGTTCTCTCCTGGTTTTGGAACCCCCGTTCCTGGTGCTGAGGAGCCCCAGCTCTGGGCTCAGCAGGGCTGGAAGGGCTGCTCAGGGCAGTGGTGGAGCTCCTTACAAGAACTCTCTTTGCTGAGCCAGTGCTGTGGTGTGTGGAATGAACTGGCCTCTAATTTTCATGTTGCTTTTACCAGGCTGCATTTTAGCTAAAAATGGAAGCTTGTGGCCATGCAGATCTTTTTTTTTTTTTTTTTTTTTCCCCCCCAGAAGTAACTTGTCTATGTTTTTTTCTTAAATGAGCTCCATCTTTGCCATAAAATTGCAAATCTCTCGTTGCCAGGACTGCATTCTGTGGGTATCACAGGGTGCTTTCAGCATCCCCAGCTGAAAACTCAACTCTGTGGAAAAGTTTGCTGTTGTGCTTCCTTCCTCTCCTTGCAGGCTGGCTAAAGTAGCTTTTTTGGGGGGTTTTTTTGTTTGTTTTTTTTTTTTTTTTTTGCAGAAGGCAGATGAAAACTGCAACACCTCTCCTGCATTAATGAGGGTGCAACACAGGACAATAATGGTGTGTGGTTTGACCTTTGCTGTTGTATTCTTAGGTGCCAGCATAAATTTACTTGTTTACATTGCAGGTAATCCTTTCAGAATTTCATTAAGTTCCATTGTCTCTGCAGGGTGGGCAAAGTTTGTTCTCTCAAGACTTCTGAAAGTTGCCCCAATTGCTCTTTTTTTAGCACTTCAGCTGGCCCTGTCCTGTACTCTCAGCGTGAGTTACTGTTTTCTGTTTAAAAACGTGTTGTTCTGGCAGTAACAAACAAACCTGCTTACACTGTGATGGTTTCATAATCACAGCATTAAACTGTTCATCTACAAATGAGCTTGGATGAGGATGATCCATATCCTAAGTAGCTTAACCTCCATTCCAGACACTGAAGTGAATTTTCCAGCTAATAGCGAGCTGTAAAATCCGAAATGTGAGAATTTCAGTTTGAAGGACGTGGAGTTGTTGGCTGGCTTTCTGATTTAAGATTATTTTGCTTCAGTACCTTCCTGCTTTGTGCTTGGAGTAATGTCCCCCTGTCCTGACACAGTGGCTTTGAACAGGAGCACTGGGGTGTGCCCTGACATCCCCCCAGCCCTGTCCTGCTGGGACAGGGGCAGGTCCCCGTGTTTCCATGTGTCAGTGGTTGTCAGTGTTTCAGATCTTGGGGGGGGAGCTGTAATAGTACTTCGTGCTGCCAGAGGACAAAATTGTTCCAAAATCCCTTTTATTGACCTTGCTGCAAAGCCAGTGTGTGTGTTTAACCATTATGTGGGCCCAGACTGCAGGTGTGTGATTTCCTTAATGTGGCAATTTGTACTTTCTCTGCTCTTTTGGAGCGTTGTGCTCTCCCTGGAGCTCCTTAGTGGGAGGTTTATGTAACTCCTGATAAAATAGGTATCTTCATATTTAACTGTGCTCAGAAGGCAAATGCACCTCAGGAACAGGATTGAGCAGAAATAATTTCAGTGCTTTGCAAATGCTGGTTTTTGGGGGGACAGGGCACTTTGTAGGGCAGTGAAAATCACAGTCTTGTATGAGTGACACAATATTTTGTTACAATCCTAAACTCTCTGCTGGCCTGGACTTCTGTATGGCCAGGGGAAGGGAATTAATGGTCTCAGCATGGCAGGAGTTTTCTTGGGAGAAGAGTGTTAAAAGCTTCTCGACATGAGCAAGTCTTCTGGTTGTGTTCCCTTGCTGAAGACAGGCCAGCTGTTTGGGAGCTAACAGAATTAGTCTGGGCTTTGATAGGGTTTTAATTTCTGCTGAATTTCTCAGCAATTGGTGCTCGTTCTTGATAATTGTATTAATTCTGGATTTGGTGTGGTTTTTTTGCAGAATTTACATGTTTGACAGCAGAAGTTGCCTTTCTACTGTAGTGAGAGAAAATGTAAGTACAGAAAGAAGGTAACTTCTTTTTTTTTTTTTTTAGTGCTTGAGAAACATGCTCTTTTTAAAAAGTGGCTAACTTCAGATTTTTGGCTGTTGATCCGTGCAAGCCCAAAAAGTCCCTGTTTTCTCCCTTAGTATGTGTATCCTTATGTCAACAGGAAGGATTTTAAAATGGCCAGGGAACCTGCTAAATAATAGATGTTACTGCCTGCCTTCTGTCAGAGAGGGAACTGGCACAGCAGAGGGAGACCACAGATGAAACTGTTTCATCTCAGTGGGGCAGGGAACTGTAATAAATAAAGTGATGAGAACAGTCATTCTCTCATGAATGAAAAATTACTTCTGCACCATGTTTGACAAAAGAAGGCCACATTTCTTTTGAGCAAAGTGGCTCTTGTCAGAATGTTCTTTTCAGCGTGTCAGTATTATTTCAACAGAACCTAAAAGTTTCGGAGTTTATATTCTGTGTAATTGTAATTATTACTAATGCTCTTGGAACAGTGAAATCTTCATTACCTTCCAGGCCATAACTTCAGTTTCTGTGGAGCTCCTCAGTCTGGGAGGAACGTTGCTAATTGGCCGAGCATTTGCTCAGTGCAATCTGTTTCAATTACTAGATATTTACCTGTTTTTCAAAAAACAGGCAGCAAGCTTTATTTCTCTACCCATATCTCCCTCTGGAGACGTGTGTGCTTCAGGATCTGAAGGCACCCTGAATTTTTTTTTCCTTCTATTTTGGATCATATAAATGCGGGAGAGAACACCTCAAATCTGTTCCACGAGCAATTCTGATCTTACTGTATTTTCTCCCGACTGAAAACGAAACACAAAATCAATATAAACTTCTGCAAACAAAAACCAACCCCTCAGCTTTTCCGAGCCAACGTGACGTGGAACCGCTGGCAGCGAGTTGTGTGTAATTCCTTTGTCATTGTGAAAATGCCCAAGCTGCTGCTGTGCCTGTTGCTAATAGGATTTGTGGTATCTCCTAGATTAGCACAGCTCCATTTAATCAGATGCCCTGCCCTGAGCTGTCTGCTGGCCCTGCCCTCAGCTCAGCACTGGGGCTCTGCTGCTGCAAATGGGGTGGGTTTGGCTTCTCAGCCCCCTTGGGGTGTGATGTGTGCTGGCAGAGGAGAGGTGGAGGGAACAAACATCAGCCAGGCTGTTCACAGGAGAAAGGGGATTTTGCCAGACCTGCTTAGGAAATTACTGTGCTTGGGTAATACACAAAAAATTAGCTTTAAACCCTCGGCGTTACCAGACTTTGCATCAACAATGGCTCGGTGGGATTATGTTACTTTTTGGTAGTAGTGATGTGTACTAAAAATATCTTGTGGCAAGCAAAGTTTGGCCATCAGGGGATAGAAGTTCTAAGCATTTGACTTAATGATAGCTTTGCTTTCAAATCTGTTTTTTCTTCTTTTAATCTGTAGAGATTATTCACAGGAGAGGATGGAAGACTCCCTCCTTTTTTTATTCTTTTTGTATTCTTTTTATATGTGAGAAAATGAAATACAGTGTTCAGTAAGCACAGCCTCATTGCTCTTACCAGGTAGTTTTAGAGAGGAATAATATTTAACCCAGGAATATATGTCTGAATTTATATACTCTTCCCACTTCTCGAGCATCAGGCTACAAATAAGTGTGACAGTATTAATGATACCTTGGGTTCAGTAACTGGACCTAATTGGATAAGCAGCTTGAGCTGGGGAAAGGACATTGGAGTTGCTATAATGAAATGAGGGAATTGGAGTTCTTCCTTAGCCTTGGAATTTTTCTGTCACTGTTTTCTGAGCAGCGAGCTTTACCTTTAAATAAGAATATTACCCCGGGCTCCTAAATATATCTCCATTTGCAGGAAATACGTGGAAGTTCTGTAGATTCCAGAAGGCTTTTTGCAGTTCAGAAAGTTGGTGCAGAGTTGTTTGGACACTCAACTCACTGCCTGGGCTTCCATAACTCTCCCTTTACACAGGAAAATAGCTGGTGTAGGTTAGAGGAGCAAACCCAGAGCTGCTCCTTTGAGGTGAGTGATTTGAATAATCCCACGGAATGTAACAAATCAGGGCCGAGGCAGGAGTTGATTTTCCCATGTGGGAAGCAGAGGAACAAAGTGACTCTTCCCTGGGTAACCTGTGAAGAGGGATTAGAGCCTTGGGGCACTCGGAGCAGGAGGAACAGGGAGCTGCCTCTCCAGTGCCCAGGTTGTTATCCCAGCAAGAGGAGAATTACCTACAAGGTATAGGCTGGTCAACAGGATTAGGGGAATTAGGCTTAGAGCAGAGACACTTAAGCACTTCAGCCTCTGGAAAGGTCTCCAGTGAGCTGGGGAAAGTTGAGTGTGTTATTGCTGAGCAGCTGCCTTCAGGAACACCCCAACACAGTCAAAAAAGAGAGAGGTAAGCATGGGTTTGGCTGCTGCCTGTTTCTTTGGGAAAAAGGGCTGTGGAACTGGAGGAGGGACTTTATTTGTGAGGTTTGTTTGATTGAGAAGCTCAGTAATTTCTTTCAAAACTCAAGGAGTGGAATCATCATCCATAGGTTCTTCTAGAAACCTTCTTTTAAGATGGAGTTAAATGCCTTTAGAATATGCCAAGAAACAAAAATCTGTTACTTAATGATAATTGATTGTGTTTGTTTGCAATGAGCAGAGAAGTAAGAGCAGAGACTATTTAATATATGATCTCTGCCTGTAATAGGAATAAATCTGTGTAAAAACTTCCTATGTACCAGGAGTGAGAAGAGACAAAAGTATTTTGTGTTCCCATACACTTCCCTGACCTTACCTGTTGTCCTTGGTCTTCTAAAGTTATTTTTTTCAATACAGGATACTGGTAAGCTGTGATTTACAGCAGAGCTAAAAAGGACACAGGAGGATGCAGCCCTTTTTTTTTTTTCCCCATAGAACTCATATTTCTACCATAAATTTAATTGTCTAAGGCTGAGTATAAAAGAAGTAGAAGAACAGCCAAGCTAGTTTGCTGTTTGTCCCATAAATTTTGCAGTCTTCTTCAGAGAACTCCCTATATTTTAATGCCCTTGGCTGGGTTAGGATTTTCATTTCCTGAGTGTGAGTGAGTTCAGTCATGTTGGCAGGAATCAGAACTTCCTGTTGATGTTGAAACAACAAAGACTACAAAGGGAATGTGGAAATGTGGTTTAAACAATTCCTATGGATGCTGACAGAAAGGCAGCTCAGAGTTTTTGGAGTTGCTTGGAATGCAGAGGGGCTGACTTGGAACTCTGAAAGTGTATCCAACTCCAGGATAGGAACTTCCATGGATCTGTGGTGTTGCAGATGGGAAAGCCATGGAGGGCTGGGTGTGTTCAGCTCCTGATTGTCACACAGAGAACGTTGAGAGGAGCAGGGGACTGAGGGGCAGGATCCACAGGAGCTGCTGGAAACAGAGCAGTTGTTAAATTCCTTGAACTCAGTGCTGCCTGGGATGATGGAGCTGGTTCTGCACGGAGCTGGGAAGCTTTCTGAGGTGTTGCTGCACCAGGCTGGGGCTGGTCATTAAAAATCAGCTTTCTCTCAAACTCACTGGAGTTCCCAGTCAGGCGTTTTTGGGAGCTCAGCTGCACAGGAGGTGTGCAGGCTGTGCCAAGCAATAAGGCACAAACATGAAATGATCTTGTGTGATTTCTTTTAAACTCTCTTCTGCCTAAATAATCCAGAATGCAACTACAGGGCTCGGTTTCTGAAGTGAACTTTCTTAATGTGGCTTTTTTTCCCAGGATAAGGGTTCATGTCCCAAGGCCTCTCCCTGTTCCATGCAAGGAAGCTTTGTTGCATTTAAATGCAAGAGAATTCTATTACATAGTGCACAAAACCTGCAGAAATAAATTGGCACTATTTTAAGGAGAGTGTGTCTGCTTTGACTGACGTGAGATTATTCCTCCTATTGTATTTTTAAATAAAGCTGCTTGTAAAAATCTTCAGTGAAGCTCCCTGTACCTGCAGCTGGAATTCTGGTGTCCTGGATCTTTATCATGATCCCATCAGTGAATTGCTGTGACCTTGAGCAGAGCACTTAAGTCTTGGATTGTAATTTCTTGCTCTGAAATAGGAATGATACCATCTCTGAATTCTTTGTCTGGGAAGGTCAGTATTTGCTTAGTAGGAAATGGGCTTATATATTAACCTGGAGAATGGCAGAAGTAGAACTGGATATCCAAAAGCTGAAATATCTGAGAAAATGCAGTTTATTCTTAAAAACAGCCTTTGGAGTTTCTTTATGATAAGAGTAGTGCATTCCTGTTCCACCAGGTGTGTGAACTGCATGTGTGCTGAAAGGGTGGAGAGACCCACGGGGTGTTTGTGGGAGGTGTAGCAGGAACAAAACATGTTGAGGAACAAAAGAGCATTCAGAAGAGAAGAAGGATGATAAAACACCCGGGATGGGCTTTGTCTTAGCTGGATTTTGGACTGAGCTGAACAAGCAGTCTCAAAGGGGCTTAGGGATGACCCTGGAACCAGAAGAGAGAAAGAGGAGACCTAATTTCACAGGGGAGTGAAAGGGCCTTGAAGTTGTGTGAGGGGAGGTTTCGGGAGAGAAGCCAAGTAAAATTCCTTTTCTAAAATGTTGTTGGCTTCAGAGAATAGTATAAAACTTGTAAATGATGCTGTGACAAGATCTGGCATTTGTTCCTTGAGATCCTCAGTTTGGAATAACAACTAATATGGAGAGAGATGAGTGTGGTTATGGGGGATGGCAATATTTAGGCAATGCTGAAGTCTTAACTATTTTGAAAATTCTTCTGGCAGTGGTGTTTGTTCCACTGCTCTAATTTGCCTTGACAGTATGTTCTCTGTTACTGTGACAGGATAAAAACTTGGAAGTTATCCTCATCTTTCTCCTTGGGAAGGGCTTTAGGAGGAAAACAAAACCCTCATGCTTGCAAAGATAACTAAGCTGATTAAATCTTAACAGAATAATATGGAAAGCTGCTAGCAAAGCATTTGCTTTATTTAATAGCAAAGGGTCAATTCTGGCTAATAAAATGTTCTAAAAAACACAGTGCCCATGTTTATTTATAAACAGGTGCTCTGTGTAGTATTTGAAATTGGAACCAGTCATCCTGTGCTGCAATAAAAGATAAACTTGATCAGCACGTTTCTCCAGCATCTTCTGTTGCTGTCAAGCTGCACGGATTTTAAAACAAAAAGTTTCAGAGCAGCTGAGTTTGAGATGTGGAATGCCAGGGAAAATGCCAGCGATGTCTTTGTGGAGCAGAGACTTTTCAGGAGAAGTTGAGTGCTCAGGGGGGAAATATCTGTGTGGTTGTTGTGCTGGGAGAGACAATCCAGTGGCTGAGAAACTCTGAGGATGGTTCAGGGGTGTAGTGATGGTTTGTAGAGCCTGGCTGGCTGGGTAACCTGCTGCTGATGGACACCAGGAAAACAGTCTTAGAGGGGAGGAATGTCTGGGAAATGATTTCTGAAACTCCTCCCCTCACCCTAACATTCAAAAAAACCCCTGTTTTTTTTCTCTGACCTCCATTCTGGATGTCTCAGGGACTTCCCAGCAGTTATCAGGTAAAATCCTGAGCAGTGTTTGTGACTGATCTCCTTTTATCCAGGTATCAGAACAACATTTTTCATAACCACCGTGTTACAGACAGGGTTTGTAATGCTTTTTACAGCATTTTGCAAGTGCTGTAAATACTTTTAAGGTGCTTATTCTTTGCTGGGAGGATTCCTTACTCTGATCTAAGACCTACGGGGAAGGTCTGACTTTCCTGTCTGATGTTGGTGTCATCTACTCGTTCCCTCTGGAGAAACTGGAGTTTATACAAAACTGAATCAGAAACACACTAATGCAAAAAGAAGAAAAAGAGGGCCTGGAGGAAGGAAATAAGTCTAAATTATGTTTTGTTCCCTGTGACTGGGAGCTGAGCACATTTGGGATGGTCACACACTGAGGGGATTTCAGAGATGTGTTTTCGCCTGGATTCCAGGTGAAATCAAAATGCTGTTTGAAATGACTTGTCTACTCCTGCAGTATCAAATTATGGCTTCTGCTAATTGTGCTGATTGCCTCCTGTCTTTCAGCTTTCTGGCTGTTCCCGAGGTGGCAGTGGAGCACACCTTTAGCACAGGAAAATGAGTGAGCTGGACCAGTTACGCCAGGAGGCCGAGCAACTGAAAAACCAAATCAGAGTATGTACTGTGTCCTCAGCACAAATGAAAGGGTCTTTTTGTGTCCTCAGGGGGCCAGAGATGGACAGAGATGATGCATTAAATGCGTCCAGAGTGTCAGAGTTTAATGAAGGAAGGGACAAGCACATGTAACTGCTTTAGAAAATTACTTTTTGGTCTTGGATATGGCTTGGAAAATAATAACTACGTAAACAATACACAGAATTGTTTAGATCAAAAGGAGTGTTTGCTGAAGATTTTCTGAGCCAGACCATGACTAATGTTAAGAAACCTGCTGCTTAAAATAAGGTCAGTGATAAGGTTAGTCAGGGCTTTGTCCAGTTAGGTCTTGAAAACCTCCAAGACTGGAGACTGTAGAGCCTGCCTGTCTTTGTGGTCTTGGCTGTCTTTGTGGTGACAATCCTGTCACCTTTCTCCCAAAAGAAGAAGAGGTTTCAAAGTCAAGTGCTCAGTGTGTTGTGACAGCAGGCAGTGCATTATGTTAATGCTGCAGGGTCCTGTCTGGGTGACAGGCAGAAATGCTTTCTGAACCTTACTTTGAAGGGGGGCTCATCAACTCGACAGAGGTGAATAAATGTACAGAATTTCCTCCAATTTCTCTCATTTCCTTCTCTTGCAGGATGCTAGGAAAGCATGTGCAGATGCCACCCTGGCTCAGGTAAGCATTTCAGAGTTTAGCAGCAATTAGGAAAATTTGTCTCCTTTACAAAAGGAAAGTATGGTTTAAGAGGTAAATGCAAGGGAATCCTTTTTTGCCTCCTTTAGCAAGATTTTTATTTTGCCCTTGGATGTTTTCTTCCAGAAATAAGTACGTGTTTGTCCAGTTTCTGAGAGCAGTGGCCTTGAGCAGTGGTTTCTTTGGGTGACTCAGGGCACATTGCTGCTGCTTAATGGAGAATAATGCTCTGCTGTGGATGTGGCAGCAGTGCTGTTGTGTTAACCCTGATAATCTGAACCATGGGGCCTGCTGAGGTTAAATGTCTGCCACATTTATCTGTACAGGGGTATAAAACCCGGATCAAAGGTCTGAAATCCTAGAAGTCTAAGAAGATTCGACCTCAGCAAAGTAATTTCTGGGAGTGTGTAAAAGCAGCAGGGCTGCTCTGTCCGTGTGAGCAAAACCCGCGGCGTAGAACGGCAGAACTTTGGATTGGGCAGTTTTAAAGAACTCAGCTGATATTGAGAATGTGGGACTATGGTCTGCACTGAGCTGCTTGTTCAGGTGTAACTGGGTGTGAGGTGATGCTTGTGGAGCAGGGGACATGCAGTGAGTGCCCTGTTGCTGTTTCAGATCACAGCCAACATCGACCCCGTGGGGAGGATTCAGATGCGCACCAGGAGAACGCTCCGGGGACACCTGGCCAAAATTTATGCAATGCACTGGGGGACTGATTCCAGGTGGGTGCTGGGGGTACAGGTCAGCTCGTGGGGCTTCACTGTTCCTTGGGAAGTTGAGTGCCCAGGACTTGGTACTGGTGGGAATCACCAGTTCTAAGAGAACTCGGGTGGCCAAGAGAATTCAGGAGCACTGAATGCCACAGTTTCCCTCCTGATGTCCATGTTTTTGTAACCCAACTCGAAATTCAAAGCCAAAGTACCACTCCTTGTCTGCTTGCCTGAAAAACATAGTTATGGTACCACATGAGTTCTGAGGAACTGTGGAAATAGAGTAGATTCCATTATCAGTTGTCTTTTTTCCTGATAACTGCTGATGTTCACTTAGACTCGATGGCACTGATATCAACTGCTTTCATCCTCTTTCCTTTACAATGTTCATCACAAAGGTGTTCCTCCTTGCCTGCCCACAGTGATTGTGTTTCCCTCTTGTTTCCTCTCTAGGCTTCTAGTTAGTGCCTCCCAGGATGGCAAACTTATAATTTGGGACAGCTATACTACAAACAAGGTAAGGCCAGCTGATACATGGCTGTGTAATTCATTTGTAAATGCAAAAAAAAGGATTTTTTTAGTCATGATTTTGGCTGTATTGCTTTCCCAGCCCCAAGTCCAGATTTTGAATTCTCCAAAGCAAACAAATTCCCACGTAAAGAGCAGAGCAGTGCCCTCAGTGCAGTGTGTGTGGAACTGTGCACCACAGATGGAGAACAGGGAAAGACTGAATTCCAGAGAAAGTTTGGATGTGTTTTGATGCTGCAGATAAAGTGATGACCAGAGTGCAAGCAGTAATGAGCAGGTTGCACCAGAGGGGTCAGAGATATAGGCATAGCCCTAATAATTTGTTGTCTGCAGTCCAGTGCTGCGAGACCTGCCATCCCCAGTGAGTCATCACTGTGTGTGCAGTCACATGATGCAGTTCAGGGTTACTTTTACTTTTATTTGACAGTGGTTGGTGTTTACTGGTGATGGGCACTGTTACCAGGGCTGGCAACAGTTCTCCTCACCCCTTGGAGTTGGGCTGACAGAGCTGCCCCAGTCTGTGCTGCACAGGACTGTGGGACTGGCTTTATTTCAAATGCATTTTCATGGCATTAAAACCAATTTTGCCAATGCACTGGAGCAAATGATGTGCTACAGAGGAGAGAGAAGCAAACAACTGCAGCAGCAGCTCCTGAGACTGGGATTATTGTTGAACCCCAGCTGTAAAACTAATGAATCCATAACTTCAGTAAAGAGTAATAATATAGTTTGCAAATTATAAATAAACCCTCTCCCTTTGCCTTCATCCTCCTCCTCTGGCCTCAGCCTGCATCTGAATTACTGTACCAACTAAAAAAAGGTAAAATAATCACTGTATACCATGATTTCTGTATTAGTATCTTCACTTCTTATATCTGTGTTCATTAATCCATGCAATATTTTTGGCAGTTCCAGCACACACTGGAGGTAACACAGTGTTGTCATAAGTATGATCATTCCCTAATGATAAAATAAAATGGCTCAAGGTGAATATTCCCACCAGTTCCTTGATAGAAGAATTCCAAAAATGAGCTAGTTGTGGTTTTAGTACAGAGGTTGGGGTTTTTTTTAGCTGCTGATTGTTGCAGGTTCACTGATCACTGTCTGTTCCTCTGCTGCTACAGAAATCTCTACTTAAGGAATTCAGGAAGATTGTTAATATTGCAGGAAGTACCACCATATTTTTAAGGGCTATCAGCCCTTTCTTAAAGCAAGTTTGAGGGGTGAACACAATGAGTTAACAAGACAGAACAGGTTTAGCTTCCATAATTATCTAAAAAAAGTTCTTTGAGCACAGAATGACAAGGAAACATGGAGTAGTTATTTAACTATGAAGCTTGATTGCCTGCAGTGGGTTTCCAAAGCAGGATTTAAATGGCAGTGGAAGCAGCGATTTCCTTGCTTGTTCATTCACAGCAGCTCAGCCTGGAATTGGCACTTCTGCTGACTGTGCCTGGAAGTCAATATTTTCCTGAACCTATAATAAACCAATAGTAATCAGAGCGCTGAAACGAAATAATTTTACTTTTTACCAAAATCGCTGATCAAACTGGATTCAGGAAAGGCAAATCTGAGGTTTGATTACGTCATCACTCGGTCTGACGAGCGATAGCTGCAAGTTTATCCTCAAAATAGTTCTGATGCTCCAACAGCTGCTTCCTTCTTGCCCTTCTGCCAAAAAGAGAGAAGGGTGTGTTGAGGGACAGGTGAGAACCTTGCTGCTGGGCCGTGGGTTGTGGCTGAAGTCCGTGGGTGTGTGTTCCAGGTGCACGCCATCCCCCTGCGCTCCTCCTGGGTCATGACTTGTGCATATGCTCCCTCTGGGAATTACGTGGCTTGTGGTGGGCTGGACAACATCTGCTCCATCTATAACTTGAAAACTCGTGAAGGGAATGTACGTGTGAGCCGGGAGCTCGCCGGGCACACAGGTGAGTGCTGCTCAGGGGGCTCCAGCTTACCTGGGGAAAAAGAAAAAAAAAAAAAGAAATTCTCTCTCAAATCCAGTTTACCAGTTCAAAAGACACGCTTCCTTCCTCAGGCAGGACCTCAGCTGCTAACTGCCTGGGTTTTAAATGTTTTTAAACCGTTTTCCTGCTGCAGAATTGAACAAACCCCACAGCTGGAAGCTGATGCTTGCAGGTTTTCCTGTTTTGCTGTAGTTGGGATTTTCAGGAGTTGTTTGTGCTGTGTGAAGTGGAGGTGGCTGGCGCTGATTTTTGTCATTGATGGCTGGGCAGGTGGGACTGGAGAACTAAGATGCTTCAGAGCATTCAGATGAAGTTCTTTGATACCACTGTTGGGAAACATCCAACATCCATGCTCTGGCCTTTGTGCTGACCAGGAATGTAGTTTAATTTCCCCCAGTAGTTGCATGGCACAGTTGAGGTTTATCAGCATTTGTTGCTCCTGGTGCAGTGACACCCTTGCAGACCCAGTGTCTTAGTTTCATGTGTGCAGTGCAGGCTCAGCTGCCCCTCTCCCCATCTTGGCCAGTGGATTCCACCCCTCTGTCCCCCCTCCCCTGGCTGGGCTGGGTGTGATCTGTGAAGAACCAAACCACGTTTTGTCCAGAACTTTGGAGGTTCCAACACAAACATTGCCTGTTGCATTCTGGGCTTCAGGAGAGGAGGGAGCAGCACATAACCCAGCCAGTTTGCAACAGGGAGAGTAATCCCTGGCCTTCTCTGTGCCCCTTTTATTCTGTTCCCAGGCTACTTGTCCTGCTGTCGTTTCCTGGATGATAATCAAATCGTCACCAGCTCTGGCGACACCACTTGGTGAGTGTGACATTTGGATGTGATTTCACTGGAGTTAAAGTGCTGTTGCAATTTTTTTCTTTCTTAATACAACCATTTGGCTTTCAGGACTAACTGTATTAAACTAACGACTTTCCTCATGCTCTTTTTGTATTCGGTATTTGTTACTTCAAAAGTCGTATTTGGATTTCTCTAATGCAGAATTTGGTTTCTTGTTGTTCAGAAGAGCTCCTAGAAAATATTCTGCAGTGACAGTAGCTGGGGTTTCTGAGGAGAATGTAGGTGTATGTCTTCATAAATACTGGCTTCTGAACTATAAAAGGCCTCCATCTTTTTTCATAGGTGTCTTTATTATATCTAATTCTTAAAAGCATTGCAGTTCTCCCAGGAAGCAGCTCTTAAAGCCAAGGTTGTCTAATAAATACCTCTCCTACACAGTGTCAGTCTCTTTGAATGCCTAATGTGTTATTAGTTCACTGATTCTGAGTATGGAATATATATGGGGTTAAAATATGTTTCTAAATATGTGTTGGTGTTTAAAATAAAAAAACAAAACCACAACCAACCAAACAAAAAAAAAGTGAACCAAAAAGGCTTTGTTAAAATTACACTCTTTGAAAGTGAAAGCAGCTGCTTCAGGAGTTATCACTGTAATTCTAGAGTTGCCTGGATAACAGTTTGTCCTTGACATCACTTGAATTCAGCCCAGCTTCAAAGCACAGTATCAGAGTGGAGTCAGCTCTTGTTTGCCTGGTGCAAACCTGCCACTGATGGGTCTGGTTTACTGAGAAATCACAGAAATTAAAAAACCTGACTCTTCTTAAGGGTTTGGGCCTCCTGTAAGGGAGGTGGTTGTGTTGTTTCATCCCTTTATGCTCTTTAATTATCACTGTAGTGGTGATTTTGCTGACTTGCAACTTTAAGATCAGACACAATTCACAGAATTACACATCCTCAGTGGGTCTATAAAAATGAGAAATGCTGACTCAGCTCTTGCTGTAGCCTTACCACTGCTGGTTTATATGAAGCTGTGGTAATACTGGACAAGTCATTGCATGGCACAAGAATTCTGTGTATGAACAGTGGTGAGTGTCAGTCATTAGTTTTTTGCACTGTTTTTTAATTTAAACCCCCCAACATTATGGAATTAAATGTGGCTTTAAGATCTTCTATGCACAGTTATCCTGGAACAGCCAAATAGTTCAACAAAAAAGCATTTATTTCTGCAGTCAGTATCAATCCTGTTGATACTTTAGGGAGTTCTGCTTCAGCACTGATGTAGATGAACAGGTTCAGAGAAGGAACTCTCTCACCTTCTGAGGGAGCACAGACGTGTTGACCTTTGCCTTTTGAACCCTTCTTTCCAGCGCTCTCTGGGACATAGAAACTGGTCAGCAGACAACCACGTTTACTGGGCACACTGGAGACGTGATGAGCTTGTCCCTCGCTCCCGACGCCCGGTGTTTCGTTTCTGGTGCCTGCGACGCCTCTGCCAAACTGTGGGACGTGAGAGAAGGAATGTGCCGGCAAACCTTCACCGGCCACGAGTCGGACATCAACGCCATCTGTGTGCGTACCACTGACCCCCTGGGGGGCATTTCAGCTCCTGAGCCTGTGCTCTGTGGGGTGGTGTTCCCAGGTTTTCCTGAACAATAGTTCTGGAGCTGAGGTGGTGAGTGGAAACTGGCTGCTCTTCCACGCTCCTCGTTTCCTGGCCTGGCTCAGGAATAGTGTGGCCAGCAGTGATTCTTCCTCTGGACTCAGCACTGGTGAGGCCACCCCTGGAGTGCTGTGTCCAGTTCTGGGCCCTCAGCTCAGGAAGGACATTGAGGGGCTGGAGCAGGTCCAGAGGAGAGCAGCGAAGCTGGGGAAGGGACTGGAGCACAAGTGCTGTGAGGAGAGGCTGAGGGAGCTGGGGCTGTTCAGCCTGGAGAAGAGGAGGCTCAGGGGAGACCTCCTCACTCTCTGCAACTCCCTGACAGGAGGGGGGAGCCAGGGGGGGGTTGGTCTCTTTTCCCAGGCAACGATCAGCAAGACAAGAGGGCTCGGTCTTCAGCTGTGCCAGGGGAGGTTTAGGTTGGATCTTAGGAAGAATTTCTCTCCAGAGAGGGTGCTCAGCCATTGGAATGGGCTGCCCAGGGAAGTGGTGGATTCTCCATCCCTGGAGGTTTTTAAGATAAGACCGGATGTGGCATCAGTGCCATGGGCTGGGAACCACAGCGGGGTTGGATCAAGGTTTGGACTTGATGATCTCGGAGGTCCCTTCCAACCCAGCTGATTCTATGATTCCTCACTGGTTTTGCCCATGTCCCACCAGTGAAGAGTCATGTCCTCTCATGTGCTGCTTCCTTTTCCCACTCGTGTGTGTACAAAGCCGTGTGCTGGGTGAGACAGAGGAACCAAACCTGCAATCCCGTGTGTTCTTTCCCTCCCCACTGCAGTTCTTCCCCAACGGCAACGCGTTTGCCACGGGCTCGGACGACGCCACGTGCCGGCTCTTCGACCTGCGGGCCGACCAGGAGCTGATGGTCTATTCACACGACAACATCATCTGTGGCATCACCTCTGTAGCATTTTCCAAGAGCGGCCGTCTGCTCTTAGCTGGGTATGACGACTTCAACTGCAACGTGTGGGACACGCTGAAAGCTGATAGAGCAGGTGAGGCTCTGGGGTTGAATGGGGTGATGTCTTACTGGAACAGGCTGTGCAGGGAGCTGGGGGAGTCACTGAGGGCATCCAAGGGGATGATCAATCAAAGACTTGATGATCTCAGAGGTCTTTTCCAACCCTGATGATTCTGTGATGCTGAATGTGTGAACTGAGTCCTGTGCAGAGACCTCTCAGAACTCACAGTCTCACCTTCAGAACTCTGATAACCTGTTTTAGGGTAACCAGTGACATTAACAAATACAACACTGCTCAAGGATGGTGTCTCACCTTCAGAACTCTGATAACCTGTTTTAAGGTGACCAGTGATGTTAACAAATGCACTGGAATATGCTCAAGGATGGTGTCTCACCTTCAGAACTCTCTGATAACCTGTTTTAGGCTGTTAACAAACACTGCTCAAGGATGGATGCTTGGGAACAGGAAAACTGCCATTAAAAACAAGGGGTTGGGGTGGAGGGATTTTTTTTTTTTTTTTTTAAGACTTTATGGCTTTGTTTGCGTGTTAACTATTCAAAGCAATTCAACATTAATGTTGCTGTTTTTATACACAGGAATTTTTTTCCTGGTGTTTGTAGCAGTAGTTGTAGAGACAACCAGCAGAACAACAGAGACTGCTGAGTTTATCTTTTGAGGAAATGAATGTGAAATTTATGGTCCAGAGAATAAGATAATTCAGCTTCAGTTCTTTAAAATGAAAACTTTTATTAGAAAAAAGGAAGAAAGATACAAATCAGGCTGCAAATGTTTCATTATTTTCATCAGAGAACATGGGATGAGAACAAATATAATGTGTATTTAAATGTTCTGAGGCTTCAGCTGGCCAGGCAGATTTGGCACTTGTATCATGCCTGATTGTCCATTAAACACCTTTGTGGTTCTGTTTTGTGTACAAGTTTATAAGACTTCGTGGTGCTGTTTTTATTTTACCAAATTGCTGCACTTACTGTTGGTGGTAGAACAGGGAAAGTCCTGTGAACAGTCAAATTCATGTAAAATTAATTTCAAGTCTGTCAAGAAAATCTTGGCTCAGTGCTGTGGGCTGGGAAGAGCTTGAACCTAATTAGGTTTTCTTTTTACCTCCTTGAAACTGTTAAATTGAAGGGGAGAGAGGAAAATGTTGCCTCCCTTAATTTTTCTGTTCAATGTCTCAATTCTTTTTTTGATGGTGCTATAATTGAATTGTAGCACATCTCCATATTGACAAATAGATTGGATGTAGGAGTCTGTCTTGTAACTGCTTGCAAAGGTAGCAAGATTAAATTGGATGAAAAATGCTTTAAGTTCATAACATAATCCAGTTTAACTTTTGGTTTTACACGTGTAAAAACTCTGCAAAATGTAACTGATCTTTATCCTTATGGAGAGGAAATGGCAAGAGCTGTGCAGTGTGACTTTGTCAGAATCTTCAGGGCTGTGATTTCCCAACTCACCAGAGACCAGGGAAGGTCAGAAAGAGGGGAATATCCAGGGAAGATTTTGGAGTAATGCCTTTAGTGAATGACCCCCTTGTGAGCACACCCAGTTTTACCTGGGTTTGTGCTCCTAAACCCAACCATTCCAGCCGTGTTTGTTCAGGATTTTTGACTGTATGGGTTGGCTGATCCAAACGTGCCCCGGTGTGACTCCAGCTGAAGCAGGGAGTCAGCCAGGAATGCATTCCCAAATAATGTTCCACATTCCCAAATAATGTTCCCCAGGTGTCCTCGCCGGTCATGATAACCGTGTCAGCTGCTTAGGTGTGACTGATGATGGCATGGCAGTGGCAACAGGATCATGGGACAGCTTCCTCAAGATCTGGAACTGAAGTAGGTGGGTATCCAATTAATTCCTGAGGGCTTGGCCTCCTTGGGGGTCCAGAGAGCTTTGTGCCAGCCCCAGCCAGTGCTGTGTCACTGGGGCTGCAGCTCAGCATTCAGATTAGGAAAGGCACTGAGGAAAAAAAAAAAACAAACCAGTTGGGTTTTTTAGAAGACTATTGCTTTAATGTATGCAATGACATTTCTCTGCTGGCCTGTTCTTGCCATCCTTTATTCTCCTGTGCTGTGTCTTGGGCCCGGGTTGGTAAATGAGTGGCGTTGTGGAATGGGGAGATAATGGCTGGGTGCGTCAGTGGGAGCCAGAGCAGAGCTGGAAACTTGATTGCAGTTTATCCAAGAGCAGCTCCTAATAAATAAATATTTGTGTGTGTGTGTGTGTGGCAGAACTCGAGGACTCCACGACTGGAAGAAGTTCCCAACAAAATTAAACATGATAGCATATCCAATCCAACCATACTAACTCGGACCCCCATCCTCCCCAACTCAAAGGGCAAGATCTTCTCCGTCTCCTGTTGCTGAAATGAAGAGCACAATTACCTTTCCAAGAAGAATTTCTGTGTTGTAAGCAAAATGAAATTGTGCATTCCTTTTGGGACCACTTTTTTTTTTTTCTTTTTTTTTTTTTTTTCTTTTTTTGTCTTGAGAATTTAAAAATGAAACACTATCATAAAAGCATGACCAGAAAATAAACTTGAGCATAATTGTGAAAACAGTTTAGCTTTCACTGTAGTTTCCAAGTTGAAGTTAAGGACTTTTATCTCACACACTTGCAAATTTTAAAAGTCATGTTTGTAGCAGGATTTTTTTCAAGTTTCCTTTTTAAATACATTTCTTTATGTATTTAATTGAGCAAAACAAGGGAGTCCTAGCCCAGAGCATCTGGGGGTTGTTAACGCTGTAAATTTAGTCCCTAATTTTTTTTTTTATTTTATTTTCTAGTATCACAGATAATTGTTGCACAAAACTTGGCATATATAGGATAATGTTAAGCAGTAAGGTAACCAAGCACATGCTGTAAAAGGTAATGAATGCTTGTTTAAAGAATCTTTTCACCTTTTATGGATAACAAATGCAATCCTTGGTCCCTCCTGCCCCCCCCTTTTTTCACCACACTGATTTTTTTAATCTGTTTTGGTTTTGTCCACTTGAAAGGGCAGTTTATATATCCTAACACTATCCTATAAGTCTCAACAACCAGGAATCTCTGTTTTCAAAAGAGACCTATCCTACACTTGGGTATTGAGTCAATTCTTTGTGTATGAAATGATGTACAAATCAATGTTTTGAAAATAATGATCTTGAACTTTCTAAGTTAAACAGAAAAAAAAAAAACCTTTTTTGATTGTTTGCCATATTGGGTGGGTTTACTCTTAGAATCGCATGCTGTAGAAATGCTAAAAAGTGCATATTGGACTAAAGTCCTTAGATGTTTTTTCTTTGAAGAAATAACCTGTTTAAAAACTGTAACCATTGTCGCTGTATTCATTTCTTGTTGCTACTCTGTGCATAAATCTCTGAAGAACTCCAGTACAAAGCTATGCACGTTTTGGAGTAGCGTGATAAAGTCACTTTTTATTTTCTTTTTCTTTTTTTTTTCCTTTTTTCTTTCTTTTTTTTTTTTTTTTTTTTTTTTTTTTTTTTTT
>NW_020884926.1:1378758-1413504 GCF_003945725.1 Corapipo altera
AAAAAAAAAAAAAAAAAAAAAACAAAACAGCCTGTTCAAACAATCGCTGTCAACAAAAGATTCTGGGGAGTGGGAGGAGGGAACCTTGACCATCTTCTTTCTAAAATCAGTTCCTCACAGCCAGTTCCTCTTGCAGGATGAGTCCTTTGCATCTGATCAGAGTCATTTTTGTAATGAGCAGGTTTTCCTGGCTTTCTTTTCAAATAAAATGTTAAAAGCAGCAGTGTTTGGACAGCAGATTGTTCTGTTAAACTTTCCTATCTTCTCACTGTATCCAGAAATGCTCCTTCCTAGCAGCAGTAGTAGCTTTTCTCCATTTTGTTTTTTCTGCAACATTCTGTACAAAAATGTGCTGTAATTGTGCGTTAGGCCTGGATTTGGCATAAAAGATGAATTCCCTCTTACTCTCTTTCATGAAACTACTCTGTAGAGCTTTCTCCACGCCCTGTATCCCTCTTCACCTTTTGTATTTAATTTTAAAGTCAGTGTACTTCAAGAAAGCTGGATGCAAGATAGATACTATATTAAAATGTAATGTTATTTAAGATGTAATAAAGCAGTTTGACATGAGTTTTGACTGATCTGTTTTGCAGCTTATTGTTCAACCCACAAAACAGCTTCTGTGGCAGGATTGGAGTTGTGAGATTAAACGTGCAAGAGGAGGGAATGATGTCCCCAAGCAGATGGTTTGGTGTTTTTAAGTGGCTTGGATTGTTAATGGTTCGTGCAGGTAACTCCAAATGCAAGTGGCCACTGTGGTTCATGTGGTACCCATCCCAAAAATGCCTTGTGGGATGCGAGTGCAACACCTGAAGGAGGAGATCAAAGCAAAATGCTCAGTAACTTCTCTTAAAACTTTTGTGTCCTTGAATAGGAAGAGAGTTGAGTGGAAATCTTGTTATTGCCCTGTGAGGATCTGGCCCCAGCAGCTCAGTTGTCCTTGCTGTAGGTGTTGAGCAGGGTAAGTCAGTGCCATTTTCATGCTCAGTAAGAACAAACTCCCCACGGGGCAGAACTTTTAGATAAAATAATTCTTTTAAGGAAGGATTTCATACCCAGAGGAGCAGGTTCCTGCCACGAGGTGTTGAACAGCACTTGGTTTAACAATGTGGCATCGGTCGACTTGAGGGGTTTGTTTTGCATTTTCAGTGAGTAAAGTCTCCTGTTCTGACCCAAACAAAAGTGTATTTTCCCTCGTTTCGCATCGACCAAGAGAAATTCCAGTGCCATGGCTTGGTTTCATACCAAACATGGAAATTCTCAGCCTCAGTGGAGAAGCTTTGAAAAGCTGTGGGTATGGAAAATATGATGGTGACATGACTTAACCAGCAGCCATGGACTGCCAGCGTTGGGCCTTTGGATTCCACACACTGGTAAGTAGCTCATGGCTGGAAATGCTTAAATTTGGGAATTCCAGTTCTGTCTTTTCCAATTCCAAATGGTATAACTGGGGGGTTTTTTCCCCGCTCGTGTGGAATATTTTTATGCCAACAGACGTCTCACGTGTGACTTTGTCTGGTCTGTAATAAAATCAATGAAGGCATGGTCTGTCTTAATCCATGTGTTACATCACTGTGTCCTGCCCATGCTGGCCATAAAATACCTGCCAAGACAGTGATTCCTTGTGCCTTGTGGAGCCCTTTGTGATTTATTTGAAATGCAAACAGTTGCAGCTGGCTCTTATTACAGAGAGGGTTCTGTTACACGTGAAACTTTGTGATTTAAAAAGGGAATCACAGTTGCCTGGTCCTGGTAACATGGTGGACTTCCATGGGGCTGGAATCCTCTCATGGAGCTGCAGGGAAGGAGGAGTGGAGGAAGAGAGAACAGATTTCTCAACCTCAGTACCCAGAGTTAGGACTTAAAATATTTTCTGTGCCCAACGTGGCCTTTAATTTCTTAGTGAATTAAATGTATTTTAAAAGATCTGAAGTTCTACTGCCAGTAGGAAAAAATAAAAGTGAGTTGGACAGTCTTCCTTTTGTGCCTTGAGTGCCCTGAGTGTTTGAAATCAGCTGTGAGACACACTTAAAGTGACTGATTGAATCATGCCCTGTAAGAGCTAAAAATAGAATAATCTGGGTTCTGGGAAGTGGCAGAGTAAATTAAGAATAATAAAACCTGTCACCCATGCTGAGTTCTGTGGGACTTGGTCTGAGGCAAGTCAGGATCCTGTGTGGTTTTGTGATTAACACTTTGTAGTGGAGGTGTAACCATGAGTTCAGATTAGAGGGGACAGAAGAAAAGGGAGGGACTGGGGAACAAGCTGCAGCAGCAGTTGTGTGTTTCTGCACAATGATGGTCTGTGTTCCTTCTCTTCATATCATCCTCAGAGTCTGCCTGTGACTTAAACATCAGGATACCCAGTGGATCTGAGCTGGATTTACACTCCACTGTGTCATAATTCCAAAGGATGTGAAAAGCTGAGTTTGTTCTGTGTTGGGGCTGTAGGAGAAAGTTTGGAAAAATTAAACCATAGATTTCAGTTTCACTATTCTAGAAGGGGGAAGGCTTTAGTCCATTCCCTGTCCCTCCTGCCCCAAATGGCCCTGTCCTGTGGGAATTCCCTGTATCCAGGGATCCACTGGTAAACCAGAATCCCTGGGCCTGTTCCATCAGTCACTGGGGTGAGAGAATGAGGGCTTTGATCCTGACCTTCACACCCAGGTTTGGGGTCTCAGGGGCTGTTGGGGACCATTTTCACCTTCAGTTTTGGGGTCCAGGTTGTTTTGGGGGACCCTTTTAACCTCAACATCTTGGACCCCCAAAACAGAAAACACCCCTGGGACCCCCAAATTCGGAGTGGAAAGGGTCATCCCCCCACCACCTAGGATCCTCAAATTGGGGTGATAAAAGGGTCCCCAGGAACCCCTAAATTGGGCTGAAAAGCATCTCCAAACTGCTGGGACCCCCCCATTGGTGGCTGGATGCAGTTCCAGGCTTGACTGCTCTGGTTAAAGCCTCTCTCCAGGAAGCTGCTGGGACAATGTGCAGTTCCTGGCAGGGGCTGGAGCAGCCCTGGCACATTCCTGGCCTGCCCACGGGGTTGGAGCTGTGCTTTGCTGCCTGCTGAGCCTGTGCCCTGGGCATGTTTCATGCAGACCAGGGACGTTTCCTCATGTAGCACTTGCTCTGGGGCTTAAATCATTTCAGTGGAAGCAGGAAAGCTTCAAATATTAACAAACTGTGGGATCCCAGATCAGGAGTTGATGTTCTCTTTTAATAATCTGGGCCCATTCAAAATATGCTCGTTAAAGGAAAGCCAAGTTGAATTATTCTGGAACTGCCTACTCAGCTTTTTCTTCAAATGTCAATGCTAAAAGGTCTCCAGGGAGTACTTTTAAAGCATGTATGAGATAGTTAGTCAGTGTTTGTAAAATTACCACTTAGCTGGGAAAAACAGAAATGTGAATAAAACCTGGGTGAGCTTCTCCTTGCTCAGAGCTGGCTGCTAACAACTCGCCCTCTGGAAACACAGGCCCTGCACGACACTCATTCAAGTAATTCCTGCCTCAACCCAAGACAGTTTTTGTCATAAAATAGAACAAAGAGAATCTTCCTCCCTCAATTATTCATCAGGCCATTTGCTGGAGCTGAGTGCAGTGAGACGTGATTGACCCCGAGAGGTGGGGAGTCATCTGGGGAGCTGGGAGTGCCCAAAGGAGATGTCACCGATTTTTCAGAGAGGAGATAAGGGAGGGGAAAGTCTGGTCGAAAGGGATGGAGGAGGTGGTGACACGCTGAGGTCTCTGGGAGCACACACGGGGCAGCTCCATCTGGTGGTGGAAAACATGGAAAACCCCAGGAAATGGTTTCTCAGAGCAGAGAAAACAGGAGTGACAGAGCAGCCTGGGCTGAGTTCCTGGTCCATGGAAACCCCCCTCCCTGTGTCTCCAGAGCCCACTGAGGGTGTTGTGGTTTTTCCATAAAGCCTTGCAAACAAACCAAGCTTTTCCTCCTGTTTACTTTTAACAGGGATTTTCTTATCTAGTGTTTCATGTAGGAACTTGAGTGGGTGGGGATGGAGAGGTTAAAAATAGCCACTGGTGCCTGGAGCAGGGTCTGCTGGACAGCTTCAAATCCAGCTCTTGGTTAGGAATTAATGGATGGAGATGATGAAGAGCCTCAGTAATTCCCTGCTTGTCTCCCCCAATATTTCTGAGCTCCCTCTCAGTATTTCTGACACACTCTCACAGCTCTGATCCCAACTCCTTGCTCTCCCAGCCTTCCTCCTCTGCTCTAAGTAGGAATTGGGATCTGGAGTCGCTAATGAAGGTATTTTGATGGACAGGGTGTTCGTGCTGAGATCCCTGTGATCCCAGTGCTGTCCAGCAGGGAAGCACCTCTGCCTTCCTGCATGGGAATGAGGGCTGCCCTGATCCACACTGTGGTGTGGGAGAGAACCAGCACAGAAATCCCAAGTCCTCGTTTATAAAAACAGATGTATTTTAAGATCTGTAGAATTCTAATATGTAGTTTTTGTCTCCTTTGCACAAGAAGGATTCCTGGTGAGTGAGGAGCAGCAGCAGCTCCTTCTCTCCCCTGGCTGGCGCTTGGCACAGTGAGTCACACTGGAATGACACGTAACTGCATGTATTTTTCTGAACTTCCATGGATTTTCCACCATAGATTCCTTATCTTTGTTTTATTGATTTACTTTCTGTGATATTATAAGCAAAACTAAAACAAGGACCAATGGGAATAATCACATTTGATCCTTGGCTCCCTCAAGCTGTTGCTTAATCCCATGGGAAGAGTGAGACAAAATTTAGAATAAATGGTTGACAGTTCATCCCACCCTGTGGCAGTAGAAGAATTAAAGTGACAATTGGTGGATTGCTGGAGCTGAAGGCCATCCACCTCCTGGAGCCACTGAGAATTCAGCCTTTGTGGTTTTCTTGTGTTTGAGAATTTAGCACTGGTTTCTTTCTGAAAGCAACAAAAAACAGGTGAGGGAGGAGTCCTAAGGTGAGACACTGAACTGTCCTTAAGAGCACCACGTTTCCTCTGGGCCCTTCAGGCCCCCGCAGGTTTTCTTTTGGAGCACAAGAACTGTTTAAGTGATGAAATAGCTGCTGTTCTTTGCCTGCTGGGGATCTGAGCCTTGAATGAACAATAAGTATTCAAGGAGTGACATCTCTGGGAGTGATGGACACCAGTTTGCACTAATGAGAGATCTGGGAGCCTTGCCAAGGATGACTGCAGCACTTAATTGAACAATTCTATATTTCATCTGCCTCTTGCATCAGGCATGTGTTTAACCCACTGCATCCTGAAAAGCTTGGCCAGTCTTGTCCCAGGTTCCTGCTGTCAGGAAGTGGGTGAGAGTTGCCCAGGGAATGAGTTACAACTGAGTTCTAAAGGGAGGCCAAAGAGCCAAGAACACTCAGATGGTGGAAAATGAGGGAGATGCATTGGCCAGGCTGGTTCAGTGGCAGCTCTAAAAAGTGATGTTGGAATTAAAAACTGACTCTGTCAAGCTGTTCTATCTCCCTCCTCCCATGGCTTCCTTCAATCAAGTGATAGCATCAGACGTGCTGGCAGGAAATGGAGCAATTACAGATAGACTTCAAGGAACAGCTTATCAGAATTGGAGGTTAAACTTTCATAAGCAAAAGGATCATTCCTGTTCTTTGAAGCCTGTCACAGCTCTGTGCACCACAAGTAACTTCACCAGAAATACCAGATGGGAGCCAGGCAGCCCCTGACCTCAGCTCTGATCCTCTGCAAGTGGAAGTTCCTCTCCAAGCTGTAGAGCCTGAATTAACAGAGTTGATTTCTCGCTCTCCACTGAAAAATATAAATGAAAACCCTCGGGCCTGTTTTGCAGTGTATCAGCTGCATCCCCCTTGCCCTTAGAGCCCAAATTACTCTGTCAGGTCTCTGCCCTTCCACCAACCTCCTCAAGTACAGTTTGTGGTGCAAAACAGGCAGTTAAGGTGAGTGGTACAACTGCTGAGAACTGCAAAACCTCCCTGTTCTCGTGCTGATTCTGAATAGTTTAAGTTATTAATACACTATTTCTAGTGCCTCCCTGCTCATGTTTTGAAGGGCAAGCAGGAGCAGCAGTTCACTTGCTTTTGGAGGGTGAGGTTTGCAAAGAAGCCTCTTGATCTGAACCATCTCCATGTCGAATCTCTGTGTGCCCTTTGCCACCTCGATCATTCAGGGCTTGCTTGTCTCTCCAGCTAAAAAGGCAAAAGCTCCCAAAGGATTTCATCACACTCCTGTGGGGAAGGAGTTTCCTCCACTTTGCTGGGATTTCCCCTTGTCCTGTGCTGGTGAGTGAGAGCCCCTGAGCTGCAGCTCTGTGTGAGGGACACGTGGGTTCCTTTGCCCTTCCCTTCCTGCCCCACATCCGAGGGATTTGGGCAGTTCCCATCATCTGCAGAACCACCCCAGGGAGCCCCAGGAGGTGATGGCAGCAGGGTCAGGGTGGGGTGAGCAGGACACAGTGTGGGAGGAAGCCTTAACTGTGATGCCTTTGGGTGTGAGCCAGAGGGAGCACAAATATCCCTAATTTTACAGTTTATTCTGGTAGAGGGATGATCTTAGAGCTCTATTTGGCCGAGTTCATCCTCTGCACTCACATCCCAGGGATCTCTAAGCCAGTTTGGGGTTGTTTGGGAGGCTTTAATGCTGTGCAGTGTGGACACCCAGCTCTGGAGGGAGGCCAGGTCATAAAATGATTGTCTGGGCTCTGAAAAATTACGTAACTGGGCAGCTGCATCCCATCTGAGAGTGGCTTGGATCTCTCCCCTGCTCCCCTCCTTCTCCATGTCACAAAGCCAGCAACTCCCATTATTAACCCAGGGCTGTTGAAACAGTCTGAAGTGACTCTAATTTGTATTCCAGCCTGCCAGGACAGCTCCCTGCACTGCTGCTGCTGGAATCCAACCCCTGGGGATGCTGACAGAGCCTGTGCCTTCAGCACTAACTCACTGGAGTGCTGTGCATTATTCAGGAGCTTTCCTTGCATGAGTGCTCAGGCCCAGACTCTTCAGCTGCTGGGAATTGGAGCCTCTGCCATGTGTGAACATGAAATCCTGCTTTTCCTGAGCTTGGAGGAGGTTTGGGGTCTGACTTCTGGCCCTGTAGTCACAACTGTGTAATGATTTATCAGGTTAATGACATCTAAGTAGTTTGATTTCTGGTCACTGACGATAACTGATGTTTGACAGAATGTGCTTGAACTTCCAGGTGTATTTTATGAGGTTTTTTATAAAATAATAGATAAAATTATATATTTTTAACAAAATAATATTTTATAAAATATGAGATGTAGGGAGCAAGTCCTTAAAGTTCAGCAGGAGCTTTTTAGCTGTGGATTTTGTGTGTGCTGGCATGTTTGTACACACACAGTACAGAGTGGAGAACACGGATAACCAATCAATAACTGATGGATTTGCCTCCTTTTGCATGATATTTTCCCACGAGGAGCATGAGAACAGCTGTGGTGCTGGATAATGGAGCAAACCTTGTGTTTGCAGGGAGCCCAACGTGTCTGGGGGCTCCAGAGAACCAGGCTTTGGCTTCTGCTGCCACCTGGTGCTGGTGCCCATTTTAGCCTGGGGACTGGTCCCAGTGATCCCAAATGCTTTGCAATGCCAAGGTGTGGCCCAAGGGCAAAGGAGGCACCAAAATATGGGAATAGCAGCTGGTCTTCAGTGGTTTTATGGTGTGTAGTAGGTCAGAGCATGTGGTAAGAGGCCAGTTTGATGAAAGCTGGGCAGCAAACCCCGTGATTTTCCCAATTGTATCGAGGAATATTCCCCCCAGAGCACCTGGTATTTCACAGGGGTTTGGGGATGTACAGCTGCTGTTTTTAGGGAATAGTGTTATAGACAATATTTTTGTAAAACCTTCATACAAACTCCTGCCATGTCCCTCTGTCCCTCTTCAGTGCCTGGTGAAATGTGCTGCTGTCCTGAACCTTCACTTATTTACAGACATGAAGGATGAGGGGGAGCTACTATTTCTTCTGTGCTACTCAATCTTTACAGCCAGTGTGTAAAGGAGTAGTAAACCCAGCCTTCTGTGGGCTCCTCAAAGTTACCTGCAGGGAACTTGACTGGGAAAGACAAAGCTGAGCTGAGCTGGCTGGGGGGCCCCAGGGCTGGGGGGAGCAGTGTTACTGAGTTGGGGAAGGTTCCCCTTTGGGGCTTGAAAACCTTCTGGCCTTCATTAAAACGTTCAGTTATGAGCTTTGCCCGGTGCCAGGAGCACTAGAGGGCACTGCTGCAGTTCTTACAGCAGCTCTGCCCTGGTTTCCAGGGGATCAGGGAATCACACAGTGTGCCCGAGCTGGGAGGGACCCATCAGGACCATCGAGTCCAGCTCCTGGCCCTGCACAGGACACCCCAAGAACTGCCCAGGTCTGGGTGGGGTTTGGAGCAGAGTTAAGGGGTGCAGCAGGAGCAGCAGTTGCACCTTCTACCTAATTTGGGTGCCCCTGGCCTGGGGACAGACACAGCTTGTCCTGTCCTGAAGTCCCCCATCCCAAGGGCCGTGTGTCCCTTCCTTGGGCTGTGGCACCTCTGACCAGCCCTGAGGGGGGTTTGCTGGCCATGCCATGGATAAACCCCCCCCTGCCTTGGGGCAGAGCAGTGTGTGACCCCCTGACCCATCACCAAGTGCTCCTTTCCCGTGCCTGGGAGTTGTTCAGTCCCAGATCTGTGAGCACTGACTTGTGTGTTCTCTGAATAACTGCCCTGCTGTCTCAGGTGAATGAATGCTCAGGGACAGAACAGGAAGGGAAGGCAGGATTTGGGACCAGCCCTGGGATCTGTGATGGTGAGTGGGGGATGCTGCCAGGACTGGAGAATTTGTACAGGAAGAAATTGGGATTTGCAGGAAACTAACACTGAATCTGATGGGTTCAAAAAGAAACACTGATTTTGAGAGGTGGTTATCTGGGGGAGTGAGGTGCAGACAGGTCTGGTGGGAGAGGGCAGTACACACTGATGTTATTTTGGATGATATTCTGATGATTTTGCTGGTTTTTTTTTTTGTAAATAGTTGCCTGGCCATCTAATTAGGAAAATCATCTGTGAACAAAAAAAGAGGGAAAATAAATTGGTGCCTCAGTGAAGCCAGTCAGTAACCATGAGAACAAATCAGCCCTCCAGGAGCAGAGCAGGGCTTTTTTCTGGTCCTTTTTCCAGTGCAGTGTTTCAGGGAAAGGAGAGGTTTCCCCTGGGGCCACAGTCACTCTCAGGAGGGAGCAGGACCAGTGGTTTCACCCACTGGAAAAGCAGGTGCAGGTCTGAGTGTGTCATTCTTTTATCTGTAAAATTACCCCGCTTTTTTTTTCCGAGGAAGAAAAGGATCATTTAACTCCAGCGTGGGCTGTTCTTTGGTGAGGGGTATTTGGTCAGGTGTGTTTCCTCTTGTGCAAAGGCAAAGGATATCTGCAGCACCTTTCCGAGCTCTAGAACAAAGGGGCTGAGTGGGGAGGTTTTCAAATGCATCTGTGATCTGAGCATCTGCAGAATACAAGGCAGTTGAATACATGAAAAGAAGAAGTTAATAACGCTGGGCTATAGAGAATTCTGATGCAAATGAACCAGAAGTTGGCAGAGACCAGTCTCTTTTCATGTCTGCTTTTGACAGTCACAAGAGTGTGATGCAAGGCTTATATTCAGAATTAATCCTACCTTGCATTGAAGCTTCTGGATTCCAGGCTGATTTCCTCTGCATTTGTGTTGTTCTGATCACATCGACTGATTTGATGTTCCTGCTTTCAGGATTATATTTAAGTTTTCCCTTTGCACAGAATTTTTTTTCCAAGCATTAATTCTGTCTCTTCAGGTCCACGTTGTGCTGGCATCGGCCTTAATGTGGCAAAGCAGGATGGCTCCATGTGACCCTCAGCAGCAAATCGGGGTCCAGGCACTTACCTTTGAAGTTATTCCATCGAGATTTCAGGTTTCTTAAGGAAAAAATAAGTAAATAATAATAAAAAACCCCGCAGTGATCCCAAGTCACTGCTTAGAACTCTTTTTTGTGCTGGTAAATAACTCATAGGGCAGCACAAACCCGAAGGTCAAAGGAACAAAAAGCCTCAATTACAAGAAAAAATAACAGAGGAAGAGCAACTTTTTTAATGCAGGGACTGTTTTGTGGGGTTTTTTACCAGTGTTAAATACAAGATTAGGCTCTGTTTGATAAGCCAAGGACTGCAATGGAGCGGTAACTTCCAAGGAAAATGATGTCAGTGACTTTGCTGATTGTGGAGAACACAGCTCTTGAACTTAGAACTGCAGTGTCTGAGGTCTGCAAAGAAATTCTTGTTAATGACCAAGCTGCAGATGGGCTCCTGGGTGACTCTGAGGACAGAGGTTTGTGTTAACTCAGGGTGAGTTCACAGGGATCAGCCCCTGCAGCTGGAAGGTGTGTTTGCAGTGCACAGGGAGTGGGACTCGCTGCAACCAGCCAGGTTGTGATAAGGCTTTGTTGTGGTGACCCAGGCAAAAGAAGGAGCTTTCCATCTCCTTCCACCTCCCTTCCCTTTGAACATGAGGAGTTCACCCCAGCACAGCACTTAGGAAGGGCCTGCAGGGACAATTCCCTCCCTTGCTCCCCCTTGGCAGTGGGAGAACAGGGTTTGGCCATTCCACTTGGAATTCTTGCCTCTCAGCTCACTGCAGGGCTGCAGAAGGGTCTGTCAGTGGCACTGGGGACACTGATAACGAGGAGGAATCGAAGGCAGAGGAGCCATTTCACTGTTTTGTTCTCTCTCATTGGGCTGTTTTCATGCTTTGGGCAGTTATGGAACTCGTGACCCAACTTCCTCCAGTCTGACAACAGGGTGTTTATCTTCCTCCCTGGACTTGGGTGACTTCTGGCAAGGAAAAGCCCCAGAACCACCATCAGCCCTCCCATTATCAAGGGCCAGCTGGTGGCTGAAATGGCAACTTCAGTATCTTTTAGCAGTTTGTTCTGGGGTGTGTTCCCATGACAGTCCAGGGCACACAAATACAGCATCAGCCTGGAAATCCTGAGAGCCAGAATTCTGTAAGGAGATATCCCAACCCCTCTCCTGTATTCCTGCCATAAATGCTGGAAGCACTGCTGGCCTGGGGGCAGGAAGCAACTGCAATTCCCAGACCTCCCCAGACAAGGGGTTTTACAGAAAACCAAGAGCAGGTTTTCCCTGGAGTTGCCTTTAGTCTCCCCGGTTGGAATTGCAGACGATGTTGACTTTGCCAGTGTGAAAGTTTAGCAGGTTTAAGGGGTGTTGGACTTCAGAGGGGTCCTACAGAAAACAGAATTCATCCCTCAGGCCTGCAGACCAGGCTGGTAACCGGGTTTAAAATGCAGTGCTGCAGCAGTTTGCCTGTAGAATCATCTGGGAAACTGTAGCAGCTGGAAGCTTTTACATTTTCTAGTTAATCGAGCTGCTTTCCTGAAAAGAGTCAAGGTCCCTCCTTAGGAGAATCCCCAGTTTTCCTGTGAACAGTGAAATGGTGTGATAAGCAGACCAGTTTTTGAGTTCTTTTTAGTAGAGTAGCAACTGGAAACCCATAAACTGCAGAATTCTTGCTTCTCAGGCACACACAGCTTCCTGTGCCAGTGAGATTACAGCCCTGACAAGATGGATCAAGAGGAAAGTCATTGTTTTTATCTGGTTTGAAGGCACAAACCCAGACTCCATTAGTCACACGAGGAGAGACAGAGCACCTCCCAAACACCCTGAGCTGGATCTCAAGCTGTTCTCCACAGCTCTGTCTCTTCTCCACATCCTGCTGGGACACAGGAGGTGAGTCCTGGCTGCCTCTTTTGATCCTCCACATGTTGGATTTCTCCAGAACCTCTCCACTTGTGTTAGCTAACCCTTCTTTCCTGGCTGCCAGCAGCTCTCAATCCTCCCCTGATGCTATCAAAGGAGATCTCTGTCATTAGTGGGTTGAGTGTGGGGCTACAGGGCAACATTCCCCATTGCTTATCTCAGCTGGGATACAGGTTTATTAACCCTTGTGCAAGTCCATTAATCCAGTTCAGTCCTAAAATCGGGATAATGACATTTATGTAATGACTGGAGGTGTTGGTGATCAGCCTGAACAATTAATGCAATGCTGGGGACACTGCTCTGCCTTTGTGTCACTGGGTGACCACTGAGAAATAACTTGTTTGTCACACTCACGTGCCACCATTTTCAAGAGAATTTAAAACTTTGTGGCACAGTTTTGTTGCTCGTGATTCCTCAGGAATTCTGAGTCATCAGAGACTGTTTGAAATTGAGGCTGAGAGGTAAGAACTGTGTTCCTCAGCCCTGCTGGATGTTAATAGAGACAATTTGCTAATTGTTTCCTGCTCTGTGGAAACACCTCCTGCTGAAGGCAGGTTTGGGGTGTAGGTGGAGACTGAACAGAGCCTCTCTGTGTCAGGCACATCTTCTGTGCAAGTTGTCAAACAACAGCGGTTTTGTTAAATTATCTTTCTTGTTAATCTAAAGCCAGTCAAATTGTATTTCCAAGAACTGAGAGCCTCATTAGAAAAAAAAAAAAAAAAAAAAAAGCAGAATGTTTTTATGCTCATTTTTCTCAAGTTGCTGCCAACATTTCTCTTTATTTTCCCTGGGAGAGAGGGAACACAACCTGGATTAGAGAGCCGAGCCACACTGATCTGGTGGTGGTGTTGGGGAGGACAAGCTTAAAAGGGACCCAAAACTCTTCTGTTTCTTCTGGCCCTTCAGTCTGTGGAGGGAAGAGCTGGTACATCAACCTGGGACATCTCTCCTGCCTCCCAGGCAGAGCTCCCAAGGTCGGGGCTGGACCTGTCCAGCTCAGAGCTGCTGTTTTAGCTGTAGCTCTTTTATAAATAGGCCCAGCTCAGCTGCTTAGCAGACTTATCTCCACCAATTACCAGGGATAAGTGCTCAGTGCTGCAGAGTTCATGCCTCTTACAAAGTGTTGAGTAACTTGTGGGAGGTTACTGTGGGGGGGGGGGGAAAGGAACCTGCCACTGGAAATGTGTGGTTTTTAACAGCCACTGTATATTGGTGTGGAAAATGGCTCTAGTGGGGATTTATTACTTTCTTCTTAATGAATTTAGGAAAATCCATGCCAAGAGCCAGCTCAAATGACAGTGTACTCCTTGGGCAGTAGCTGGGTGTGGGCAGATGTGGCTCACAGAGGTGTCCAAGCTCCTCTCACCTGGAATGTTTCACTGCAGGCTTCAGGTTAATGCTTTGACCCTGTAAAACTGAGCACTGAATTCCTGCCCAGTATCATGTTCTGGTGTCCCTTCACAGTTTGGGAATTTCTTTTGGTGCATTAAAGACACTTGAGACCCCGAGACATCATTAACTCTGTGGAACTGTGTATTGTTGCCTTAATTCCCTGCAGACTGGGCTGTGGCAAGAAGGACTGAAGTGACATTTTAACTCAAAGCCCTGGACTTTCACAAGTGATGTAACCTGGCCGATGGAATTTTCCCACATGTAGCAACTGCTTCCTCTTTTTCAAGTTTGTCTCAGCATTTACTGACTGTCAGTTGTTTACAGCTTCCAGTTTCTCAAAAACAAACTCCTACATGAAGGAGAAAACAAAATCCCCAGTTGCCACGTTCTCACATGGGGTGACTTGTTCTCGCTTTGTGGCTTTGTCCTGATGTGATTTATCCAGTGAATCTGTGATCTCTTTAAAGTACTATTGATTTGAGATGCAATTTAGGAATTAGAAAACCTGCCTGGGTTTCACAACTGAAGGAGTCTTTTACTGTTGCCATCTATACAGGGGCTTGATCCTGCCTCTGTTGGAGGATCTGTTTTTCTGTGACAAAGTTCCTGGTGATTTCAAGGAACTGAATCCAGATGCCTTTTGTTTTTCCAGATCAAGTACAGACTGGAAAATGGTTTCCTCCATTTCAGCACCTGCTGCCTGTATTTGAGTGACTCTGACACAGTAATGTGTGTTGTCAAACAGAGGGTTTGTACCAGAAAGAGAATTTAACTGATGATGTCAGGCCAGATGAGGGTAAAAGTTCAGGACAGGTATTGTGGGAGATGTGATGAGGGCGTGGGTGAGCTGTGCCAACAGCTACACCCTTGGCAAAGGGAGGGGAAGGCGTGGTGGGAGCTGGAGGGCGCAGGACACAGGGAGACAAGTGGGTGTGCAAAATGTGCCTGTCCTGGGAGTGCAGGTAGGGGAGACATGGGGGGATGGACAGGAGTCTGTGACTGAGGGGAGAGGGTTGGAGGAGATGATGGTCAGAGGGGAGATGATGGTTGGAGGCGAGATGGGTAGAGGTGAGGGGGTCAGAGGGGAGGTGGTCGGAGAAGATGATGGTTAGAGGTGGGGTGGTTGGAGGAGGTGATGGTTGGAGGGGAGATGGTCCGGGATGAGAGGGTCAGAGGGGAGATGGGTAGAGGTAGAATGGTCAGAAGGGAGATGGTTGGAAATGAGATGGTCTGAGGAGATGATGGCTGGAGGTGGTGGGGTGGTCGGAGGGGAGCTGCCCCATGTCCCACACCCTGCACCTCTCCCGCGTGTACCCGCACCCGTGCGGGATCGCACTGTTGGCCACTATACAAACCCGTCCATCCCCGATAAATTAATTAATAAATATCTGGGCGATTAACCAGCCATGAGAGAGTTGGGGGGGGACCGGCGCAGCCGCCGCGGCCGCGCCTGCGCACGGGGCCCGGGTGGCTCCGCGCCTGCGCGCGGGGAGGCGGGGACGGGACGATGGAGGCGCGCAGGGAGCGCCGGGCCCGCGCCCCGCACCGACCGCCCCGCGCCCGCCACAGCGCCCGGCACAGCGCCCGGCACGGCGCTCAGCACCGCCCGCACAGCCCCTGAGACACCGCCCGCGGTGAGTCCGGCCCGCGCACGCCCACCCGCGCAGGAGCGCGGCCGGGCCGGGAGGAGCGGGGCACGTCCCTCTGTCCCCCCGGTGCGGGTTCCTCTGTCCCCCCCGGTGGGGGCCCCCCGGCCCCCCCCGGTGTCCGTGTGTCCCCCCGGTGCGCGGGTGTGTCCCTGGTGTCCGTGGGTCCCCCTGGTGCGCGTGTCCCTCTGTCCCCCCGGTGCGGATGTGTCCCGGTGTGTGTCCCTCTGTCCCTCTCTCCCCCTGGTGCGGGTGTGTCCCTCTGTCCCCCCGGTGCTCGCGTGTCCCTTGTGCGTGTCCCTCTTTTCCCCCGGGTGTGTCCCGGTGTCCGTGTGTCCCCGCCATGGGTGTCTGTCCCCCCGGTGCGTGTCCTGTCCCCACGGTGCCTGTCCTGTCCCGGTGCGTGTCCCTCTGTCCCCGGTGCGTGTCCCCGCCGGGGCCGCTCGGATCTCCATCCCACGTGCCCGCATCCCCATCCCGCATCCCCATCCCGCATCCCTCTCGGGCTCCCCGGGAGCTCCGGCCAGACCCAGGAGGGTTCCCCACCGGGAGCCCCGGGGCGGGACACTTCCCTCAGGGATAACAGCTCATCCCGGAGGAACAGCCGCTCATTCCGCAGGGATAACAGCTCATCCCGAAGGGATAACAGCTCATCCCGAAGGGATAACAGCTCATCCCGCAGGGATAACAGCTCATCCCGCAGGGATAACAGCTCATCCCGCAGGGATAACAGCTCATCCCGGAGGTGCAGGTCCGGCTCAGAGCGGGGCGGTGGGCTCGGGGTGTTAATGCCCAGCCCGTGGTGCTGCCGGGGGGTGTTTTGGGGTGGAAGGGTTAACAAACGGGCTTGTTTTGCCCGAGTGTCGCACACGTGATGGTCACACCGTCTGGTTTTTGGTAGAAATAGCATTTGGGTGTGTAATCAAAACCCGGGCGGATGAATTGCAGCTGCTGTCAGAGAGGGATTGGGCTTGTTCAGAGCCACGAAAATGCGAAGTTCTAAACCAAACCGAGAGGAAGTTTTGGCTGTCTGATACACTTGTTCCTTTTTCTGCGTGTGAGAGGGGGTTTAGTGCCCTGGGGAAAGAGTCAAAGGCAGGTAAACCTCTCTTGCAGTGCTTCCTTCAGCCAAATATAACATAAAAAAACCTTCTCCACAGAACTAAGTGATCCAGCAGACAGGGCTCTGTAGCAGTGGGGTGAGTGGTAGCAGTTTTGGATAGAATGTTGTCCTCTTTTGTGCTAATACAAGGTACAAAATAAGGGGTTTTGAATACCTGTTCAGAGTCCAGGAAATCAGGAATGCTGCAGCCTTGAAGGTGTGTGAGGATCTGGTGGGGATGGACCTGCACTGATCCTGTAACCAGGATCACCCGGGGCAGAGCCTTTGACAGGGAGAGTTTCTTATGAAATAACAGCTCCCAGGTCATTAAAAAATAAAATTAAGTCCCCTGGTGATTTGCAGCCTTATGCTCCTTTTGGGGATGTGATGGCATTGTGTCCCTCTATATAAAGATGGTTTGATGAAACCTCTTCATGGGAGTGTTAATTCACAGAGGCAGAGAAATTTGAGATGGGAAACTACAGTAAAACTGCAGTTGGATCCATGTGAGAGGTGATTCACCTGGTTCCTGTGTCACCATCACAGATATTTAATACTGAATGTTGACAGTTCCTCACTTGTCCTTTATTCTGCAATGTTGGACATCTAAATGCTTGTTTTCCTTAGTTTTGTTTTTTTTCTTAAACTTTTGAAATTCTGGACATGATTTAAAGCAGAGCAGCCTTTTCATTGCTTTGTTAACATGTGTTTAAAAGTCTTTGGATCCAGTCCTGGAAGCTGTTCAGTGATAGTTTTGTCCTTATGTCAAGTCTGCTTATTTAATAAAGGTCTTGTGAGGGAACGTTAATTAAACAGTGCACGGTGCAAGCTGTAGTTAAAACAGCCTGAATTGGAAAGTATTACATGGAGGGAGTTCTTAGGCTGTATTTAGTAGGTCTGTGCACCTTCTTACTTCCACTTTTGTGCTAATCTGATTTTCTTTACTGTCAGCATCTGTCAGATGAACATAATTCAATCAAAGTCACATGGAAACACTCCTTGCTTATTGCTTATTATATAAATTATTGTTCTCTGCCCTCCCCCCCTTAGTCACCTAACTGGCACAAACTTTATATTGAGCTTAAATTGTCTCAAAATAGAGGTACATTTTTCCCCAATCTTAAGTTATGAGGAGTTATGAATATGTTGAAATGAGGATTTCCCAAGTGCTGGTCACGGGTGACGCTGAGCAATGAGTAACCCACAGCTAAACTTTGATGCCTCTGCAAGTGCAGGATGTTATAAATTATTGATGGGAGCAGTAATTGTACCTGTCTGTGGGGGTGACTGAGCTGCAGCAGGAGCAAAAGTCCTTTTTAATTTGATTAGTTGGTGGTTCTGTCTCATTCAGTAATGAGCCAGTGCTGGGTCTGAAATTCCAGCTGCGTTTTATCGATGGTTTTGTTGCCTGGAAGTTGGGCTGCTGGGAAACAGCACCTGGGAAATTGTGGAGCTTGTCGTCCTCTGGGGATTTTACAGCCAAACATCATCATTCTGTGACTGTTTTCCAGAGCCACAGCCCATTTTAGAGGTTTCAGTGGTGCTCAGTTCCCCTCTGCACAGGACAAAGTGGGAAGTGCATCCAAAGGGACGGAACCGTTGGAAAAACATCTGCAGGTTTTTAATGAACCAACTTTTTTCCCCGTCTCGGAATCCAGTGCCTTGAGGAATGTGCTGTTCCTCTGGGCTGCTCTCCTTGGATACTATTTGTTTATAGTTTGGTGTTTGTCCATGCCCTGAAAGTTGGTTTCTATTTATATTCTGATAAGGCTGGTTCTGTTCTCTTCAAGTAATGAGAACTTACGAGATTTCTGGAACTTCTGCAGTTATTTCAAGTTTGGGTTTTGGTTTGGTTTACTTCTGCAAAGCTGGGCTTTAACCAGCTGTTTATCTTCTGTTTGTGCTGCTTATTGGTGGAAGTGAAATACTTCACATTTGTCCTTGTTTTGTCGTGTTTGTTTTGGACACATTTTGTCACATATGAGTTAAGAACTTTCTTCCAACTTGTCCTCCAGCTTGTTTTTCTCTCTTCTCAGCTTGGAGTTAACCTCATTCTTGTGAAGAGCTGAGGTTTATTATGGTTATTTCTATTTCATTATCTGGGGTATTTTTTTATGCTCTGTCTTAGAGTATTCTGGTTTTATGTGTCCAATATATGTATCACCTAATGGGAGACTTTATAGTTTTTCCTGAGTCTTCATTCCTTGGCACATATTTAAAGCTTTCCTTCCTCTTCAGTATCAAAAATAAATTCATTTTATCCCTTGTGTAACTGAAGACATGAATCTGTGCTGGTCTTGAAACAACTTTGTGCTAAGCCTGTTCTAAATCTGGGAACATACTGGTCATTTTTAATTCCAGTGTCTCCTGATTACCTTGAAGAACTTCCCAATTGGGATCCTTCGGGGAAGTGTTTGTCAGTGGGTGTGAACTCAGTGTTTCATGTACCTCCCAGCTCCTCTTGCAGAAGCTTTGAAGCCCTTTAGTTGCTAAAAACCAATTAAAAAACCACTGTGGGGGCACTGGGAAGACCCCACCTGAAGCACTTCTCGGTGAGTGATGCCGAGCACGGAGCAGGAGCTGCAGAAAGCAGGGAGATCACCCAAACCACACGGCTCATCTTGGCAGCAGGGGCAGTTCCAGTCACTTTTTGATGTTAAGCACAACTCCAATAATTTTTTGACGTCCAGCACTTAATCTGCTGAGAGAAGAGGGCACCTTGGGGCTGTACCAGCCGGGTTAAATCAGTAATCTGAATTTGAAGGGAAGCCCCCTTAGCTTTGCTAATACCGAGATTTTTTTTTTTTTCTCCCTCTGTTTTTTCTCCCAGGGATCGAATTTCTCTCTGGCTGAGGCTCCTTCGCTTCCAGGATGGAGATGAGTCGGGAGAAGCTGTGTGCCAGCAAGGCTGAGGGCAGCTCAGACTCTGGCTATCACTGCTCAGCCTGTCACGACGACGAGGAGTGGGGCAACACCAGCCGGGGACGGTCCAAGTCACGAAGTCTGTCGGCTTCACCAGCCCTGGGAAGCACCAAAGAATTCCGGTACAAGCTCCTGCTTCTTCCTCTTCCTGCTAAAATGGATCAGTTTAGCTGGATTTTAGTTTTCACTCCTTTTGTACAACCCTAAAACGCACCTCAGGGGGTCAGCGTTCCAAAGCAAAGGCAGGAGGTTGAAGGTGGGGGGTAAACTAAGAAAAATAATATAATAATGTAATTAATAATAATTATTAAAAGTGGCCTGGCTGTCAAAACAGGTGTCTGAGAGTTCATAGTCTCAAAAAAAAAAAAGCACAAATCAACAGCAGAGACACTCCTGCAAATCTTTACAAATGCTCTAGTGCTGCTTTTATTTCCACTAGGCAGAGCTCTAGGGCTGTGTTAAAACCTGTGTGATGAGTGTTTAGGTTCTGTGTGAGGCAGCACAGTCAGTTTGTGTTTGCAGACTCTTCCCCAGCCCTGAGAAGGTTCCAGTTGTTCCTTTGAGCCAAGTTTCCACTCTCACTGCAAGGCCCTTGTCATGTGGACAGTGATGGAACCTCTGATTCCGTGATCTTTGGACCCACTGCAAATATTGAGCAGTGCTGGGGCAGCAGTGGGTCTGCTCTGATGGGAGGCACAGCAGAACTTCACCTTCCTTGCCCTGTGAGCCTCTCAAGCATGGCCAGAGCCACAGAGGAGTTCCCCAGCCCATGGAATGTCATCCAGAGTTCCTGCTTTGCTGGTAGGAATGTCCTTGGGAGGCAGAGCATGGGTGGGTGAGGCTGCACATCACAGGGTGCAGGGAGGCAAACTGAGAGCCTCGGTCTGGAGAGGCTGCAGGGTTAGGAAAATACCCCCTGTGTGTGTGGTTCAGGGTGTTTAATGCTTCTGGAAGGGGTTTGCTGAGGGCTCTGCTCTGTCTGTTCCATCCTAGCTATGGTGGTGTGTGTGTAGTCAATAAATAAGACTTTAAATCATCCTGTAAAACTGGGGGGCTTCCTCTGCTCCACTTAAACCTTTTTGAACATAGGCTTCAGTCAACCTGTGTAAAAGGCCATGTGGTCCAAATTTTTGTGTATTATCTTCTGGCTAAGTGACTGCTTTTTCAGCTAGGAGAGATCTTCGTGGGCCCCTGTGCATTGTGCTTTGGGTTGGGATAGTTGCTTCCGAGATTTTTCCTCATTAAGATGCTCTGCAGTCATTCACTGTCTTCAATTTAGGGCTAAATTGTCACAAGACTGCCAGGAAGTGCTGTCAGGCTTCCTCTGGAGTGCTCAGATGGAGGGAGTTGCCCATCTGCTCTGAACTGACTGGCAGATTTTCCTAAAAGATGTATAATTTCCAGGGCACTGCTGCTCATTCCTAGCAAAGACCGACTACAAGTAACTTTAAATTCAGTGCAGGCATTTTATTGAGTAAATAATAAACCCAAGTGAAACCTCAATGAGAAGTTACACCAGGTATTGATTCATTGCTGGAACGTCCTGAAGGTCGGACGTGGATATTTGATGCCTCATGTGGGAACAGAATTCCAGTTACTGGGAGGGGCCTGGAATTCTTTCAGCCTGTGTTGAAAGAAGGCAAAAAATGACAGTTATCTGGGAGAAGCTTGAGTGGGGCAAGAAGTGGGAGGTGATGTTGTGCCAGGGTGTTATTTAACTCTCCTGATTTCAGGTGTAATTGCTCACGAGTGGATGGAGACTTTTCATTGCCTGTGTTGGCACACACGTTAATCCCTCGTTATGTCAGTCCTTGCTCATTTTTCTGCTTTAATGTAGATAAGGCAAACTTTATAAAACACTTAGTAATACTCTTATCTGACTGGGTTAGTCATGCCTGGCCTTACAGATGGAAAAAAAATTATCTGAGAAACGAATGTAATTTCTGTTTTCACGGTGGGAAGTTGGATCTTGGGCGCTCACATTTTGTTAGACGTGGAACAAGTAAGATGTTGCTGTTATTCCTTAATTATATGTATTTGTAACCTGTGATCTAGTTTTGATTTTTATTAGATTTCTGAGGGTTTTTTTTAGCTCTAAGAGTGAGTCACAGGGCTGGCCTGAGCTGCTTTATAACACACACAATAGAAGGCAGTGCAGTAATGATGGTGGCTGCCAAGCAGTGGGGTAAGTGAATTAAGCACAGGAAAGGCATGTTTCCCCCTTCTTTTTAATGGAATAATTCTGGGAGCACTCACAGAACGTTTCAGCAGTTCCATAATCAAGTTTTGCTCCCCTTTCCAGATTTGCTGAGGGAGGTGGGAGGGAGGTGAGTTCTGACTTGCTCCAGATAATCCCATCCCGGAGCCAGGAGTAACCCTGTGTTCTCCTGTCTTCATTTTGAGCATAAATGACACCTCAGAGCTCCTGTTTGTTTGAAGGCAAAGATCACATGAGATAAATAAATAGGGGGGGAAAAAAAGCATTTTTTTCAATCTGTTCAAAACTGTAGCCTGGTACTGCAGATATCTCCGTGTAGAACTGAGAAGGGTTTGCATTTCATTAATTTATTGAGTGCCAAGATTTAAACAACAAAAAGCTGTTTAAATAACCAGGACATGCATCACTGTGGCAAAAGAGTTTGATGGAGTTGCCTTGGTGTTGGAGATCTCGCTGTAAATGCTTGTCAGGGCACACACTGGGAGACCTAATGCATGGACATTTTTGAGATGAAGAGCCCTCACCGAGCCATTTTCTGTGCATTTACACCAGGGTTAGTCATTCTGAAGATTTGTGCTTTTAGGTAAGATGTACATCTTCAAGGAAGAGAGGAAAAAAAGTATTGTTGCTGTGCCTGCAGCAGCCAAGCTGGTGCAGACACCTGAAATGTGGGAGTTAATGCCTGCAAAATGAAATGGTAACAATAAATGTAGGGTTAAGAAATGCACTTTGCCCTGTATTTCTTAGTGCAGCTGTTCCAGAGAAGTGGTTTTGGTGGCTGTGGAGCCAAATGTGCCCAGATTTCTTTTACTCACTGGTTGTTTGGTTTTTTTTGTCCCTTCAGGAGAACGCGCTCCCTGCACGGACCATGCCCAGTGACCACGTTTGGACCAAAGGCCTGTATGCTGCAAAACCCTAAAACCATTATGTAAGTGCTCATTCTGGGGCAAGGAGAAGTTTGCTTTCCCACTCCTCACCCCCTAAGCAGTGCTGTGTGTGTGTTTTTACCTGATGTTTGGAGGTTTTCGTGTCGCTTCCTTGCCGTCCTGGGGCTGCTCTGCCAGACTGGCACGATCTGCAACCCACAGTTTGGGGTCAATAATGGCAACTTTAATCACTGTAAACTTGAGGGAACAAAAATCCTTCAGGGCAGCTCGAGGAAAGGGTGAGGAATTGTTCTGTGTGCTGTGGAATCTCAGGAGAGGCTTCTCCCTCCCTCGGTGATGATGTTTGAATGGGTAGTTTGAGGTTTTTGTGTTTGATCTCTGGCACTTTCTCTGTATGGATATTGTTAGGGCAAGCTTGCTTTCAGACTGCTGATCAGTGTGAAAGGAAGGGTTGGTGTCTGCTGAGTGGGCAAATAATCATTTTAATTTTGTAGGTTGGGTGGTATCAAGTGTTGCTTTTTACACCATGTGTTATATACTCAGGAAATGGTGTCTTGGGCAAACGAGGAATGTCAGGGTTTAATCAAGGCAGGAGTCCCTGGTTTTGGGGTGGGGAGGCCCTGGCACAGGCTGCCCAGAGAAGCTGTGGCTGCCCCATCCCTGGGAGCGTCCAAGACAGGGTTTGAGCAACCTGGGCTAGTGAAAGTTGCCCATGCCCATGGGAAGGGAACTGGGTGACCTCTAAGTTCCCTCCCAACCCAAACCATTCTGCAATCCTGTGATTTTTGTCCCTTTAAAAGGTTTTATTTCTTTGCTCTCTCCATTAAGTGTGAGGTATTTCAGTCAATATTTACTTGCCCAAACCTTTCCCTCAGTAGACAGTGATGTTCCTCAGAACATTAGTGGCACCCAAACCTTTCCATCAGTAGGTGATGATGTTTCTCAGAACACCAGTGGCACCCAAACCCTCCCCAGGCAGGTGTGGCTCAGGTGAGGGCACCCTGAGCTTCCTCATTCCTCGTGTGTGGTGTAAAAGGTGCCCTGCAGAGCTGAGTTCAGCTGAAACCCTGCCTGGGCTGTGTTTCCTCACCTGGCTGTGAGGGAGCAGCTCCTCCCCAGGGGCTGGCCCAGGACAAGGGATATAAGGCCAGGGACAGGAGCCCTGGGCTGCAGAGGCTGCGGGTGACACGTGCCAGGGAAAAGCTGCCTGGGCAGGAGAGCTGGGGAGCAAAGGTGCCTGAACTGAGGAACTGTTTGAGGACCAAACTGTAAATTTCCTTTTCTTACCGCACCCGAGGTTTTGTTGGATCTTCTAAAAACAAGAAAAACCTTTTTTGTTTTGTTTTGTTGTGGTTTTTTTCTCTTGTGTAATCAATAATATTGTTAAACTCCCTTCGCCAGGAGGGATTTTTTAACAGAAAATTATAGTTTTTAAGTACAGGCAGAAGTCAGTGAAGGTCTTGGTGTCTCTCTCAACATGACCATCAGCACCAGAGCTTGCAAACCTGCTTCCTGAAGGCTGTAACAATGAACTGAATGAACACTCAGTGAAAAAAGGATCAGGTGGTTGTGCTCTTTGAGAGAAAGGGGAAGTCAAATACCTACTTTTAAAGCTCTTTTTTGAAATGGGGTTTTCCTGATGAAATCTTGCCTCTGAAGATCCGGAATAAACTGTTTTACAGGGGATTTTTCTGTGAAGCCTCACTGCTTTTTATTGGGACTGATTGCAACACTTCAATAGGGGGAAACGTTTTTCAGAGAAAAAATGTTTTCTTCTGAGGTCACAGTTTATTAATTAAGTGATAAAAGCCTCGGCCTTTGACTTTTTTGGAGCTGTTGCATTTGCCTGACTCCTGGAGTGAAACATGAAGATCTTAAAGTGTGTTAGGAGTAACGTTCCATTTAGTAGAACTCCGTGGAATTGGTGAGTACAGCTCAAAGCAGGCAGAGTGGCTTCTGTCTGAATGAAGCTGGAACTGGTTCTGGGCTTAGTCAGTGAAATCAGTGCTGCAAACTTCAGTTCTTGTCAGGTTTGTTGATATTAGACTCCTGTATTAACCTAGTTTCTACTGTACTTGTATATTGGATATAGGCATTAAAATGAATTTTAAATTTACATTAAGCTGTTTGACTTACAGTGTTCAATGAGGGGAAAAAATAACGCTGTAGCTTTTTTCTGGTCCTCTGATTGAGTGTTCCTCCTTGTTTTGAGTGGGCTTAAGAGGGCAGAGCACTGGAACAGGCTGGAGGGGAGCAGGGGGGGTGGCAGTGGAAGGGTTTGATCCGAGAGCTTTTGTGGGGCTTCTGTTCCCATCCCTGTTTGCCCTCGTTGTTCACGTGGCAGCAGGGCCAGGAGCTACAGCACTTTAATCCTGGGTTATCTTCCTGCATCAAAGCACTGATTGGTTTCAGGAGCATCATTACAATGGGAATTACTGCGTTTTCCTGCCTCTCCTCACAGTTGTGCTGAGGGCTGGGTGTGTTATGGGCAGGTCAGAGCAGGTCAGGGTGACACTGGGGGGTTTTTGTTCTCCAGGCACATCCAGGATCCAGCCAGCCAGCGGTTGACGTGGAACAAACCCCCCAAGAGTGTCCTTGTGATCAAGAAGATCCGTGATGCCAGTTTGCTGCAGCCTTTCAAGGAGCTTTGCGTGTACCTGACCGAGGTAACGAGACGGAAAATCCAGTTTTACCATAAAAAAAATGTACATCTAAACCTCTTTGAATTACTGAGTCTGTTTAGTGTGCAGAATTATAAATATATATCTAATATATAACTGGATGCCACTGGATGTAGTAAAATCTGTTTCAGAGCTCGAGATCAGTGCTGAAGTACTTCAGGCTAAAAACCAAAAAAGTGAAGTAAAAACTTCCTTCTGCAGTCCCAAAATACAGGGAATGGGATATTTAAAAAGCTTTAAGCCCTGAACAAACACAGCAGTGGTACTGCACCATGTAATCTGTGTTCCAGGCTATAGTTTAATTTATTAGATGGGTCTGTGCACACTGCAGAATTCTCGTGAGAATTAGAAACCACACATGGAAAAACAACCAAGAAATGCAGAGCACTCCCATAAAATATTATTATAAATATAATATAATTTTAAATAATATAACAATATTATAATATTATAATGTAATATGATAAATATAATATATTACATTATAATATTATTTAAATGTTTTAAACTAATGCAAATTGTGGGGAGAGTCAAACGTGTTGGCATTTTAAGACGTTAATAACGAGCTTATTGTCTCCCTCTCAAGGAGAACAATATGATAGTGTACGTAGAAAAAAAGGTGTTGGAAGACCCTGCCATAGCTAATGATGAGAATTTTGGACCAGTGAAGAAGAAATTTTGCACCTTCAGAGAAGGTATGGAAGTGATTCCCTGAGGGTGCAATTATTGCTTTTTGTCTCGGATGTTTCGCTGGGTTGGATTTGTCAGACTAAAGTGTCTTTTGCAAAGGTTTGTTGTTCCATCCCAGCTGTGGGGTTTTTAATGTTTGTGAGGGAATGTTGTGGTGCTGCAGCTTGGAATTTTTCTCCCTGGTTTTAGTTGGGAAATGAAGAGTGTTGCTACAACTTAATTCAAAGCTTGTGTTTCAATATTGCTTCCAGATTATGATGATATCTCCAATCAGATAGACTTTATCATTTGCCTGGGAGGAGATGGGACCTTGCTTTATGCTTCTTCACTCTTCCAGGTTGGTCCCTGTGAGAAATAAACCTCTAAACCTTTTCTTTTTGAAGCATTTGAAAGTGGTTTTTCCCCCTTTGCTACTGAGTTCAGCATTTGTCCTTTGCTGTTTGTTCCTGTTTCACCTTCTGAAAATGATGTAAAATGTGTTGGTTTTGTTAAGCACAGTTGAAGTTACATTAAATTAATATTAAAGTTACAGTAAGTAACTTTACATATTGAAGTTACATTAAATTAATATTAAAAATAAATTTAAAAGTCAAAATATTTACAGGCAATGAGTTGAAGTGTGAATTGCTTTGATTCAGTGGCTTTAAGATTCTTTTCTTTATTGATAGGGTAGTGTCCCTCCAGTTATGGCTTTTCATCTGGGATCCCTTGGATTTCTTACTCCATTTAATTTTGAGAATTTTCAGTCCCAAGTCACTCAGGTTATAGAAGGTAAATTTAAGGGGACAAGGCGTGGGGTGTTTCTGTTTGTTACATTTTTTCCTCTACCTTTTTCCCAAGATGAATTAAATTTTCTTAACTCATTTGGGTTCTCCCTTAAGATTGAGACTGGGGAAACATGTATTAAATTAACAGGAGTATTGCACTGCATTGACCCTTCCAGTGCTGCTGTTCTGTGAAGGAAAACGGCTCAGAAATAACTTTGTGGAGCAAACAAGTCCAAGATGATGCAGAACTCACGTTAAATGGCAGCTAAACATAGAAATAGAGTTTAGCTCTGAAGCCTCTGTGCTGGTTCTCTTAGCAGTGCAGTGCTTAAAAACAGAGAAGTCAGGCAAATATAGAATATTTAAGGAAATACTTTTATTTCTTCAATATGAGACTGGGTTGTATCCAAAGTAGATTCCTGAGAAGATGTATAAAATCCTCACATTTCTAGAATGTTGCCTTTTAAATACATGTTTCTGCTGCTCTGATTTTCCTTAAGCTTAGCTTTTGTCTCAGTGAGGATCACACGAGCCCAGCAGCGTTTTCCAGTCTTGATCACGTCCCTATAAAATCAAATTTCACATAATGAGGAGGGTGGGAAGGGAGTGGGTTGAAATTTGACTTTAATTTTGCTCATTGCTACTAAAAATCAGTTTTGAGCTCTAACCAAGTGTGGCCAGTTACCTCGGGAACGAAACTGGGAATGTTGGAAGCTCAGGAATAGAGGGCTGGCATTTCATACAGTTTGCTGGTCGTTGCTGGGGGGGGATTTGCTGCATTAACATGTTTTTGTGTTGTGTTCCACCCCCAGGCAATGCAGCTCTGGTTCTCAGGAGCAGGCTCAAGGTGAAGGTGGTGAAGGAGCACAGGGAGAAGATGACGGTCCAGAACGGGATCGAGGAGAACGGAGTCGTGTCTGCAAACCTGGAGAAAGAAGTGGGCAAGCAAATTATGCAATATCAGGTCAGAGGGCAGAGCAAGCAGAAGAACTAAATGCTGCTTTTGAACTGCTTTGTGCTTGTTTTATTAAGACTCTCCCCTTTTCTTTAGCTGACTCACGTTAGCCCAGCACTGTGGGACTGATCTGTGCTGCTCTAACTCAGGGTGGGCACTGAATGAGGGGGAAGGGATGCCCATTTCTGCTGCTGCTGTGCTTTGCTTTGGCAATAATTTCACAGAAATCACAGAATTACTTAGGCTGGAAAATACCTCCAGGATGGAGTCCAACCTTCCTTCTGTTTTGAAAACAGAAGTAGCAGCTCTAAAGTGAGATACAGCAAAGATTTATTTATTTTTTTTTAATAAATGAAAAGATAAACCACTAGTGACCAGCTTCTGGAACTGTTAATCAGCCTGAATTTTTTGGAGGTCTGGAAAACTTGTTTCCCTTTGTCCTTTATCACCTTGCCAGGGCAGCAGTGCCAGGCTGGGGTAACGTTTGGTGTCGTGGCAGGTCCTGAACGAGGTCGTGGTGGATCGTGGTCCTTCCTCCTACCTGTCCAACGTGGATGTGTTTCTGAATGGACACCTGATAACCACGGTGCAGGGAGATGGTGAGTCTGGGGCTCCATCCCTCCCCTCTCCAGCTGGGCTCTGGGGTTATTTAACTGCAGGATTCCCTCACCTGGAAACAAAGTCTCAAGCTTCAGTTCCCCTGTGGCAGCAAAGATGAGTGTGCAGAAATAGGTGTGTTTGTTGATTGGTTAGTGAACAAACTAGGTGTTGTAAGCTTTGTTTGTGGGCTTGTAGAGGCAAGTGACAGTTTCTTTGGGTGTCACATGTTTGGGCTAAAGGCAAGAAAGAGCTCAGAAAGGATTGGCTTGGACAGCTGGAATTTGCTGGAGGCAAACAACCTCAGCTCCCAACAACCTCAGCTCCCAACAACCTCAGCTCGAGGGCTGCAGGAGTTAATCTGCAGAGCTCTCACCCTTAAAAAAAGTGAGAGTCACTGTTACAAAACCCTGTAACCCGAGATGCAGAACTTTGTGCAACTCCCCTAAAACCGCAGGGCAGGTGGGATTAGGAGGGAGTTTCTCCCTGTGTGTGTGTTCCAGGCTGCAGTTCTGCTGGGAGGGACGAGCTCTCTGCTTGGTTGTCATGACTGTGTGATTTGTGTCTCCCACTGTGGTGCTGATGCAGTCCCAAACTCGCTGTTTGTCCCCCCCAGGGGTCATTGTGTCCACCCCCACGGGCAGCACGGCGTATGCAGCTGCAGCAGGAGCCTCCATGATCCACCCCAACGTTCCTGCCATCATGATCACCCCCATCTGCCCACACTCCCTGTCCTTCAGGCCCATCGTGGTTCCTGCTGGGGTGGAACTCAAGGTCGGCTCCTTCGCTCCGATTTCTCTCTGTAAACTAAAAACATCAAATGTAAACATGTTGTGGTAAATATATAAATGTTGGGGGCAGTAAAGGAACAACCCATGAGAATGGGACCGAAGCAGGGGGGGTTGGGGAATGCTCTGGACCTGGGATTGAGTTCCTTTCTCTCTTTCAGATCATGCTCTCCCCTGATGCCAGGAACACAGCCTGGGTTTCCTTTGATGGAAGGAAGAGGCAGGAAATATGCCATGGAGACAGGTCAAGCCTTTTTTTTTGGTTGTAATATCTCTAAATGTAGAAAATCCTGATCCCTGCAGTTCCCTCATTCTCTGACATCTGCTAAAAGAGTGAAAAAAACAAACTTTTATAAACCTCTTACAGCACAAACTGCACTAAAAGGGTTCAATGTCTTTACATCTTCCCATTAAAGCAAGTGAAACATTCAGACAGAAGCATGTGAACATTGCATGCTTGGCAAGGGAGATGGGCATGCCTTTAAAAATAATCTATAAATTTTAACTTCAAGATAAATCTTGGGAGTTCTAGCAGATGTAAATCAGCAGGAGCTGCCTGTAAACAGTGGTGCTGGAAAACTCCACGTGGTTTAAGCTGTGTTAACCTGGGAAATGCTTGTGCTTACTTGCTCCTGCCTTGAGTGAGCAGAACACAGAGTGTGAGGGTCCCTCAGGTTTTATGGGCAGTGTATGGTGGCTCATCCTCATGGGAGGGGATTGAGGGGTTTGAGGCAGCTGTGGGGAGGTCACTGGTGCATTTGCCATTCGGGATGATTTTTTTCCTCTTGGCCCAGACGAGTTGCCAGGAAGGAAAATGTACAGCTGGCATAACTCCATCCTGAACTGCTGGTGTTTGCTCTGAGGCTGAAACATCTTTAAAGTAGTTCTATAGAATATAGAAGCATCTTTAGAGTGGTTCAGGAGAGCAGGAAGGTTTCAAACATGACATTTGGCCCTGTTTTAGGTTCTGGACTCTCAGTGCCATTGCTTATAGTTAAAACTTGAAACTTAAGGGCCAAGGTGGTCACTTGGGTGTTCCTGTGTCACTGTGGGGTTGATGTGAAGAGCAGCAGAGGGGCTGCAGGGTGTCCTGGGCTGTGTTCAGTGTTCTCACAGTGCCAGAAGGTGCCCACAGTGCAGCTGGGAACCATTCCCAGCCCTGGCTTTGCTCTGCTGAGCTGAGCCCTAGTCCTGGTCACAGCTGGGCTGTGGGAGCTCTTGTTCTCCCAGGTTGGTGGCTGTGGGGCTGTGTTAGCTCAGGGGTAGGTTTGGTTTTGCCCAGAGTGCTGTTTGCTGGCCTGCCTGACAGCTGTCCTGTGTTGTTATTGCAGTATTAGCATCACTACCTCTTGCTACCCCCTTCCTTCCATCTGCTTCCGAGACCCCGTGAGCGACTGGTTCGAGAGCCTGGCCGAGTGTTTGCACTGGAACGTGAGGAAGAAGCAAAACAACTTTGCTGTGGAGGAAGAAGAATTTTGAGTGTCTGCATCTCCCCTGACCCGTGGGAATGGAGTGTGGCAGTATCCCCTCTGTCTGCTTGGATTTTGGAGCCTTTGGCTGCCAGCGTGGACCTGCACTGTGGTTGTGGTTTTATATCTGTGAGATCCCGTGGCTGGGAATTGTGTTACTGCTTCCTGTGCAACCAAGGGTAGGGATGGAAGAAACTGGGCTCTGGTTGTTGTAGTCCAGGGTGAATTTCCTTCTGGAAACTGGATTCTTTCTGGTTGAGAGTGACAACCACATCTGCAGCTTTGATTGTAGCCTCTCCCTTACCCAGGGCATGAATGTAGATGCACCCCAGGAGAGTGGCATTCAAACAGCCTGTTTTATTCAGTATATTTGTAATTCCATTGAACACTGCTACGAATATAAAGGCTCTAAGAAGTTTTCTTAAGAAAAAAAAAAAAGATAATCTCTCCTCTTTGTTAGCTTAAATACATCTGGCCCAGAAAACACTCTCTTACTCTCAGATGTGACACACTGAAGAAACACCCCTGGAGGATGTTTTTTTATTGATAGATGGAACTAGCACAAAAAAGTATCTATTTTTTACGTATACATTTCTGTCTCTTGTGCCCATTTGAACAGTGGCTGACCCTTGGCTGTCAGCACTGTGGAAATACCCATGAATATTATTAGTTATTGCAGGTATCTCTGGTTTTTTAGCTGAGCTGCTTTTAGAGCTCTGCAGTTCCTGCTGCTGGGAATCATCCACGTGTTGTGTTTTTCTGATTCTTTTTGTTTGATTCCCTGGAACAACATTAGAGACCACCAAAAAAAATGTCCTCCAAGTGGTCAGGAAGAATCTGGACTTCAATTGCTACAACATTGTCTAGTTCCACTACTGTCTTGAGGAAAATATCCTGTAATGCCCTCAACTTCCATGGATATCCCTTCCAGCTCTTGGTGCTGAGTAAAACAGGATGGGATACTGCTCTGGTGGCTGGAGAATTGGAGAGGACACATTCCCAGTGGAGTAGCAACGGTGCCTTCAGCGCTCAAGATTATTCTGAGTCTCGTGTTTTTCCTTTTCTAAGATGCTTTCAGAGGTTTCTAACTTCTCTCTGTACATATTTTATCGTCTGTGCTTTTTTTCTGAAAGAACAAAAACAAAAAAAAACCCAACAGAAGAACTGGTTGGGGGGGAAAAAAAAATAAAAAAAGGGTTTGCCCTGTACTTTACCTGAGAACCAGCAAACCCCAGGATAATGTTTACATTTATGTTCTCTGTGGTGCAGTCTCATGATCATTAATTACCCAAACTTTAGCATTTTTCAGTCTTGCTGCATCGGCTGGTGAAGGAGTGGGCAGGAGCTGTTGCAGTTTGAGTCTTGCAGTGGAATTGGTTTCCTGGTTGAGGTGGGATTTCCTTGGAAACGGAGTGAGGAGCTCTGGTGAACTTTCCCTGATCGTCTTACGTTGTTTCTTGTGGTCCAAAGTGGAGATGGGAAGTGTGTTCATTCCCAGACCCTGCCTGGCCTCTTGTCCTCTGATGGTCTGAATAATGTCTCATCCATTCTGGGTGCTGCCCTAGTCTGAGTTCATTAAATCCAGGTGAGAGCACTTTGCCATAAAAGAGAAGCAAACTCTTGGTTAAGGATTCAAATCACAGTGAAAGTGTGTTGGTAGAAACGAACACTCGGTTTGTAAATGCTGTAAAATAGAATATTGGTTTGATTTGGTCTAAACAGGCAGATTTTGTGGTACCTGGGAGAATATCCAGGTAAGCTTTTGGGATTTCTCTTTCACTTGAATCTGCAGTAATTGTTTTATCACTGTTTTTGAAGCTGCTTACGGGTTTGCTGGGTGGAGTATCCAGTTATTTGATAACTGTTTACTTTTTGAACTGTAGAAGTGTCAGGCTTTTTTGCTTTGAAACTATTTTATTTAAACATGCAATAATTGAGAGAAGGAACAGGGTATGGGGAAATGTCTGGTGAGGTGGAAAAGGAGTGGAGTTCCAGGCACACTAGGAAGTGGGAATCATTTTGCAGAGGCAAGGTGAAATGATTTATGAGCCTTATCTAGTATTTTTTTAAAGATAAAACTATATTCAGCACTTTTTATTTATGCTTTTTATAATAGTAAAGCTATTCTTGACTAAGTGGCCGGACTTTTGATTTTCAGAGTGCACAGGTCATGGAATCTGTAATCAAAGTGTACTGAACTACTTTAGATCCACCTTAGGGGTTGGCTTTGAATTTATTCTTTCAGTTTATCACCCACTGCAGCTGCACTGCTGGCTCTGAGGCTGCTGCAGTTTTCCTTGGGGAGGGTTCTTCCTGCTGAGGAGGTTTTTGGGTGTCTGCTCAGCTGAGGCAGAGCTGCATCACCCACCCCAGGCTGGGCTGACTTGGGGCTTGATTTTTCCTTCCAAAAGCTGCCTTGATCCCAGTTATCCCAACTGCTCTGTGTCCAAGCACAGCCCAGGCTGTGCTCAGGCATCTCAGACTTATCTGAGTGTACAAAGTCCCTTGGCAAGGCTTTTAATCCACGAGCTGTAATTCCCAAGCAGGAGAAGGGAGGCTGAGCAGCAACTGGGGTTTTCATACTCAGCTGCTGTCACGTGGGTGAATTTTTTGCTCAGAGCTGAACCAGAAAAAAAAAAAAAAAAAAAGGCTGTAAATGCACACTCAGTTTGTTGGCAATAAAACCTCGTTCTGCTGATGTAGCTCATTCGAATTAACTCGTTGAAACTGTACTAAAAAAAAAAAAAATAGGGTTTTGCTGATTAGGAGTTTCTAAAACAAGGGGTTTGTGGGTGTCCCTGTACCCTGCAGATCCTTTCCAGTCTACAAAGGGCCAAAATGGAAGCTGGTAAATGAATTTGGTTTTTTTTTAAAAAAGTTATTATCCTCTAGTAGAAATTGAAGTCATTAACAACTGTGTAGCACGGAATAAAGCAGTGTACTGAATTTTTAAAAGCTGAAAAATCCTGTTACATATTGTTAACGCATTGAGAACTCGTTTTGGATATTGTTGAAAACGAATATTTTTCAATCCTTTCAATAAAATCTTTTTGTAAAGTTGCATTTGTCGAGCAGCACTTTGACTGGGGGAGAATATCAAATTAAGAACACACACACAGTTACTTGTTTGGAGAGCAAATGTCCAGAGTGGGCTTTGACACGTGGTCTCATGGAACAGGGGCATCTGTTTTACTAAAATACACCCAGGGCTTTTCTGAGGGTACCTGTCTGATAACAGCCTTGGCTCAAGAGTTTCAAAAGAAATGCTGGATTTGCTGTGCAAGTTGAAACAGATCTTGGGTACGAGTAGCTGGGCTGCATTAACTGTGTTTTTGAAGGCCCAGGGATAGAAATAAAAGGGCAGTGATGCCAAATAACCTCTGATAATTTGGATAGCAAGATGAAGATTGAAAATGCAGTTTAATTGCCTGTTGTGTCCTTGCCTTTGCACGTTCTGACCAAGTTGCAGACCCTTCCTCCCTGGAACTTGTCACTAATTGTGTTTAAGAGTCCTTTGGTTTCCTCATTAAGGTGTCACCCCTTTCCAGCAGCTCCTGCAGGTGCTGGACAAGTGTGAGGAGACACCTTGGGCAGGTAATGGAGCTGCTTTGGAGTTCATTTGTTTTACAGGGCACTCTAGAAAGGATTTTCCATCTTCTCCTGCCTGGCTGGTGACAAACTCCTGCTGTCCCTGGCCAGAGCAGTAACCCCCATTGCTGGGACAGTGACACTCAGTATGACACAAAACTATTTATTACTCTATTTATTGCATAAAACACACTTTCTTCACCTAATTTTGGCCAAGTCCAGGCTTTCTGCAAGGTCAGAGCCTTCCCTTGCTGGTCCTGCTCTGGGCAGGCCCTGCTGCACAAAAGGCCTGAATGTGCTTGATTGTTTCTCCATTTCAGCAACAATTCCCAGTCCCCCTGTCTTGTGCAGTGAAGTCACAGCCATCAGCTGCTGCTCTGGCAGCTGGGACCACACAATCCAACCCCTTCATGCCCCCCTTGGGCCTCCTGGAAAGTAGATTTGATTCAGGTTTAGGAGACTGGGATGAGAAAAATACAACTTTTTTTGGAATTTATTTTATATTTGTATTTATAAGAATTATAATATATACTTACATATTTAATTTATTTAATTTTATATTTCCATTTGTTTTATATATGTTTTATATTATTTTTTGATTTTGTATAGGGTTTTTTAATAGTTTTTGATATAATCCTTGCAGATTTCCCTTATCAGCTGCAATCCATTTTTGAACTGCTTTGTGCAGTGTACAAGATAAAAGATGTGTCTGAGGACTCTGATGGTCACAGCACATGTGAATTCCAGCCCCTTCCCTGCTTGGCTTGTGAGATTTCCCATTGAATTAGTGCTGTTGTAAGTGAAATAATTAGCCACACACACACACACACACTGTGCTTGTACTTTATTTAAAAATAGCCAGTAGTTAAAGGTTGCAGTCAATAAAATAGCAAACTTTAAATTACAGTATTAAAGGCTTGTAACAGTTCCCCTGGCGTGGGATGGCACCTTGGTTAGAGACACTGGAGGGAACAGGAGATCAGAGTGAGCTGCTCTCGGGTGTAGCTGGGACTGAAAAACAAGGAACTGAAATGTTCTGAAGTCAGAGGAGGAAGAAGAGCCCCAAGCAGGGAAGAGCTGTCACCAAACACCAGCAGGGCTTGGCCTTTCCACTGTAAAATCTGAGCTGAGCAGCGATGGCAGGACAGAGACACCCAGACCTGGGGTATGGGGGGTGCAAAGTCACTGTCACTGGGGCTGTGCTGGCCCAGGAAAACACCTTTACAGCAGCAACACTCTGCTCTGTCACTGGG